>NC_081411.1:848504153-848807653 GCF_030272615.1 Cryptomeria japonica
ATATCATCATCAAGATTTATAAATAGGATCTTTAACTCGCACAGGATCAAGACCATCATGCATCTTATGTTTAGGATATTTCGGCTCAATTTTCGGCTAAGGAGAAAATGGAATAATACTAGCTGAAGGTGTTTTTGAGGATTGCAAAGTTTGAGAAGCAACTGCCTGAGCTCTAAGACGACGCTTTCGTCGGCGTTCACGTGCAGAACGATTTCGTCTAGTTTTAGTAGGAAGTTGAGGAGATTGAGGAGGAGGAATGTTCTCATCCTTATCACTTGGGTGTTTAGGTTGTGGTCTCTTAGGTTGAACAATAGGAGAAGAGGAAGGTCTCTTCTCTCCATAAGAGGAAGGAGGAGGAACTGCTCCATATAAAGGAGGAATATTTGGTTTAGGAAGGAGACCAAGTCCATCATGACGAGGAGGTATAGGTCTACTTTTAGGAAGTTTATTAGATATAGACATAGTCACATTCATAGGGATGGGTTGGGAATCTTCTTGAGGAAAGACATTAGTTTTATCTTTCAAGGGAAGAACTTCCTTCTCAAGAATGATAGGAATGTCAAGTTTGGGTGTTCTAGGTTCACTTAGAGATAGGATCATATCTTTTTTCCACTTTTGATAAGATTTGAAAAGATGATCACTTTGCGGAGGAAGAGATTGGAATTGTTTAGGCCAAAAGTAATCAATAGGAATGCTAGAAGTTCTTTCAGCTGGTTTAAAGAGACTATGATTGACAGTAAAAACTTCACCATTATGGGGAAATTTCAAACACTTGTGAATAGGAGAAGCAATAGCTTTCATGGAAGACAACCAAGGATAGCCTAGCTTCACATGAAATTGTTCGGACGATGGAATAATAGCAAAGCTCACATCAAGGGATTTGTTATGGACCTCAATAGGTAATGTAATAGAACCAATTGCAGGAGAAGAAAATGCATCAAATAATTTCACAACCACATTTGTTTCATCATAGATCACTTGATTCAATTGCAAAGTAAAAAGAAATTCTTCAGTAATGATATTAACCATACAAGAAGGATCAATAAGCACTCCACGGTAAGGTGTATTCTTGACTTTTGCAACTATATATAAAGGACCATCAAGTGCCCTGATATTTTCACTGGAATCAAAGGTGATGGAAGGTTCTTTAGGGATTTTCTGCTGCTCCACAAAGTTAATCACATTCCGAGTCATAGACACAAGACTATCAGGTGAGAAAGAGGAATCATTAGTCTCGACCACATTAGAGGTATGAGAAGGTAATGGATCAGTAAAAATCCTAAGATTTTGGTTAGGAGGAGCTACAGATGTGTTTCCTTTATCATTCATACCAGAAACAAAGATAGTATTATTATCAATCAAATCTTGAATTTTACCCTTTAAAGCAAAACATTTTTCAGTATCATGCCCAGGATGACGATGAAATTGACAAAAAGATTTGTTATCAAAATAGGGTGAGTTAATCTTTGCAGGATCTATTTGCTTTATAGGAGGAAGAGTAAGCACATTTTGTTCCAATAACTTATTCATAATACTATGCAATGATTCATTCAAAGGAGTAAACTTTCTTTCTTTCTTGAAAAACTTAGAAATAGGAGGCACACCTGATGCTGCATTCACATTGTTGTTGATGATGTTTTCATTGAATTTAATGGACTCTTTGTTCGGTTTAAACTTCCCAAATGGTTGTTGACTACTATCACCCTTATCACTCGGAGCCATAGGATTTGCTTGTTCCATTTGACTCACAGTCAGTTGATAATTGTGAAGAGTTGCGCACAACTGTTGGAAAGAAGTAAACTCAGAAAACAGAAGTTTTTCTCTAATATCTTTTTGTAAATTAGAAATAAAGATTCTTTGAATATCATTGTCAGGTACTGGAAAGGAAATTTGAGCATACAAATGCTTATATCTACCAATGAAATCAGTCACTTTTTCTTTAACACCTTGTTTACAATGCATTAAATCAATCAAAGTAACTTTAGGACTTATATTGTTTTGAAATTGTTGAATAAAAGCATTTGCAAGTTGTTCGAAAGAAGTAATAGAATAGGAAGGCAATGAGCAATACCATTGTAGGGCTTTATCTCTTAATGTTCTAGTAAACAGTTTTGCAAGCAACCTTTGGTCATAAGCAAAATCGGTACATATTGTTTGAAAGGTCTTAACATGTGTTAGAGGATCACCCTTACCATTATAAAGCTCCAAATGCGGAATTTCAACATGTTTAGGGGGAATACCTTGAACAATGTCAAGAGAAAGTGGGCTTGCGACATCAAATGTGGGCACACTAAACTTAGATTGATTCATAGAGGCAATTTGTTGCTGTAAAGAAGAGACAGTTTGTGCAAGATTGTTAATGGTCGCTTCAGTCAAAGAGTTCATATTAGACGTGTTAGATTGTGATGGAGGTATTATGTTATTGAAAGAAGGTATTGATTGAGAGTAAGGTGGTGGGACACTATGATAGTTAGTCATAGAAGATGATTGGAAAGGAGGAACACTACAAGGAGGAATGGAATGGTTAAATGAATTGCCCCCTTGCGTCATGTTTATTTGTGGAGATGTAATAGGAACACTCATTGAAGGAATGAATGAAGGAAAAGGGTTGATTGAAGAAGAGGGATTGTCCCCATGACTGGTGATCATAGGAGGAATGTCTTGTATTGAAGTAGTCATTATGTTTGATGTAAAAGTAGGTATACTAGCAATAGGAGTTGTCAAAGGAATAGAATGATTAACTTGAGTAGGAGGTTGTGCATAACCTAAAGTTTCAGCACAACTCTTCATAGACATCACATTTGAATCCACAATGTGTGAAATACCACACAAAATATCAATTCCATTCTTATCACTTTGAACCATACGTTTTAGACCCTCAATTAATGAAAGAGCTTCGCTATCGGGGTATTCTTGAGACATCCATTGTCGAAAATCATCAAATTGGTTATCCAATTTCGAAAGTTGTTCTACAGAAACCTCATGGAGAGCTTCTTCATCATTAAGAGGATTAGAGGAATTACCCATGTCCTCGTTAAAAAGGCCATTCAAATTAGGTTCCATTTCCTCGGTAATTACACCTTGGAAGGACTTAATTCTAAGGCTTCGTCTAACGGGAATAGTGTAAGTAGGGCTTATTGTTGTAAAACTCATGCACTAAAGAGAGAGAGAAGATTTTGAATTTTAGAGGTAACAAATTTCAATAAAATCAGCCAATCTCCTAGATTTAAGCTGTTAAATGCAATCAGGACAATCTCCCGAAATTTTGGAAAAAATGTCGGGGACCGTGGCAAACGGAGTGCACACGGTCCTCGCAACTTTTTTCGAAATTTTCAGGGATGAAAGTTATGATGATTTTAAAGCTAATCTGAAAAAAATGAGTGATTTTACGATCTGTAGATAGGCCAAATTAAAGTTGCAATCTCAAAATTGAACCCTACCAAGATTGTTGAAAAATGTAAAATTTTGAATTTTGAAAAAGAGAGGGAAACTAAAATTTTGAATTTTATGATTTTAGAAGGAATACTAAAAGCAATGCAAGTTTTGAAAATTAAAAAGTTGACTCAATTTCATGCAAAATTCAAATTTGAAAGTGGAAATCAAGGTTGTTGCAATTAAACACTTAATTTCAAAAGTCACAAACTGCAAAAATTTGAATAAAGCACTGAAATTTCGAATGAATGCTAACACACTTTTCAGATTTAGTACAGTAAGGAACACAATTTTCATATGAATTTCAATTTCAATAATTTTTTGAATGATTAGAAGCCTCAATCCAAGCAATCGCTAGACCAACTTTGACTTTAATTTTGAAAGTGTTAGAATTGATAAAATCAGCCAAAATTCTGGATTTTAGCAGAAAAATACAGTAAGATCTAGCTCCCGAAATTTCGAAAAAAATGTCGGGGACGATGGCGCTCGGGGTGCACACGGTCCTCGCAAATTTTTTCCAAATTTTTAGGGATGAAAGATATTGTGATTTTGTTGCGGAATCCAAAGTTACAGCCGATTTGGAGGTGTTTTGATCAGTGAAATTATCAGTCAAAGGTTGAATCAAGAAGGTTCTAAAAATTAGGGTTTTGACATTTAACCACTTAATTTCCAGAATTAAAGCACAAATATGAATTGACAATTTGCAATAGAAGGGTAGATCTGAAACAAGCATTAACAATTAAACATTTCACAAGCTCAATTACTAAAAAGAAAATTTTAGGGTTTTTATGCAATTAGCCTCTAAAATTTGCAAAAGATCAAACATGGAAATGTAATTAAGGAAGCAAATTTTTCAGATCTAACCATGAATAATCAGAATTAGGATGTTCACATCGGGTTCACCAAAATGTAAAGCGGAAAAATCGAACCCTAGTTGTTCTCCCCTCCCCAACTCCAAGGAGAGAGAAGGGAGGTCACTAGGGTTGATGGTTTTCACTTAGGAGAGACCTTACATTCAAAAGAGGGGTTGAAACCCACAAGATCCAATCCCACACAATGCAGGATTGGATTCTAAATGAGTTTCAAGGGTTAAGACATCAAGGATACCCTCTTTTGTAAAGAATACAGATAGAATGATTGAACTAGGAATGCATGTAAAGTAGGAAAGATTCACTTATAAACAGAGATAGGGATACGGGATGAAGCTGCGGACCTGGAATTAGCAGTAAAATGTCAAGACGGTGCTGTTCTGCAAATTTGAGCGAAAGTTGACGGGACGATGGCGCCCGGCGTGCACACGGTCCTCCGAAAAATCCGCGAAATGAAGGTGGATCTGTTCGTCTCTGCACAAGGATTCCAGATCTTCAATTACAGCTGCGTACCTGCAACCTACACATAGAAAAGAGAGGACGATTGGGGGGTTAGGGATTAGGGGTTTGCCTTTAGGTCAAACCCTGGTTTTGGAATTAACCAAGAAATGAGAATGCTGTAAATGTAAATGTTTGTAATGTAAACAAGTACTGATACCTTGTTGTAAGAATGTTTGTATTCTTACATGCGAAGGTGTAATGTATGTTGTATGTGATCTCCTCTTCAATGGTTGAATCCTTGTCTTGAATGCAACACTTAGCCTTGAATGGAGACTTAGAATGCTCAATTGTTTGAAGGAATGCTTGAATGCTTGAATGTTTGAATATCACTTCCGCGTCTTTTGCACACATGTCTTCCTCTCTTTTTTGGAAGAGGAAATGTAGTTTATATACTTGTCAATTAAGGCTGATAGACTGATTTTTTCGACCTTAGGCCGACCAGGAAACATTATTTACCGAATTGCAAACTTAAAGACCCGATGCCCAAAAGAGGCCGGGCCCAAAATAGGGCCAGGGACTAGGGCGCTGGGCGCCATGGTCCCACCTCTCGGGACAACAGGGTGCAAGGAGGGATCAGGCCAAGGTGCATAAATATGCAGTTTTTGGTGTCGTAAACAGGTTTCGGGGTCTCCATTCAGGTTTAACGTTGTGTCGCCATCGTGAAGACCCAAATGCAGTCAAAATTGCAAGTGTCGCAATTTTAGGACACTACAGGAACCAACCTAATCCCCCATGCCTTGACCAATTCCAAAACGATGAGGCGATCATTGACTTTTTGGAACTACGGGATAACATACCAAGCAGGGATCACAAAGCTAGATTCGCCATTGAACTTAATAGCACAACATACTTTGGGGCGGATGCCAAACCTTTCAGCTGCAAAAATATTACAATAAACATGGATCTTCCAGTGAAAACCACACTGTGGCACTGTTTGATCCCAAAAAAGTAAAAAGAAAGAGCGTATCTAATGGTGAAAACCTCTCTGAGGCGCCTGAGGATGAAAGGTTTGACATCCTCCCTCTAGTACAAATCAGGAACGATCAATGATGCTTATTGAGGGAAAAAAGGAATTCAACGTGGGGACCCCTAAGACTCCTCACCACATACATCTGGCATCTCTTTTAACTTCAGAGGAACAACCTAAGTTTGTAGAAATCTTCTAGAAGCGTCAGATCAACTTTGCATGGTCATATGCCGACATGCCTGGTCTCGATCCCGATTTGTTCATGCATCACCTCACCGTAGAAGAAGGAGCTAAGCCTGTCAAATAGAAGCTTTGCAAGATGCACCCCCAAATTGCGATACTAGTCAAAGAAGAACTTAAGAAACTCTTGAATGTTGGTTTCATCTGACCAATCGATTATGCAAATTGGATCTCAAACATTGTACCTGTCGACAAACCAAAGGGGGGCATCCATATCTGTATTGATTTCAGAGATCTAAACAAGGCATGTCCTAAGGATGACTCCCCCCTACCAAACATCAACATGATCATGGACCTAACAATAAGACATGCCATGATTTCTCTTAGGGATGGCTTTTCAGGGTATAATCAGATAAAGATTGCACCAGAAGATCAACATAAAACTGCCTTCACATGCCCACGGGGAACATACTCTTGAAATGTGATGCCTTTTGGTCTCAAGCATGTAGGGGCGACCTATCAAAGAACAATGACCACCATATTTCATGATATGATGCATACCATAATGGAAGATTATGTCGATGACTTATTGGCAAACTCCTTAACACGAGAAGGTCATCTAGAAATATTAGATAAAATCTTTGATCGACTAGAACAATATCATGTTCGACTCAACCCAAAGAAATGTGTCTTTGGAGTAACCTCAGGAAAGCTTCTAGGATACATTGTCTCAAGCAAAGGCATTGAGGTCGACCCAGCAAGGGTTAAAGCAATCATGGACATGCCACCTCCAAGGAACATCAGTCAGCTAAGGACATTTCAAGGGTGACTTCAATCCATCTAAAGATTCATTGCACAACTGGCAGATAAGTGTCACCCCTTTACACACCTGTTACACAAAAACACCCGCTTTCAATGGGATGCCAGATGCCAGCAAGCATTCCAGATGCTTAAAGATTATCTCATGAATACACCATTGCTGATCCCACCAGATCCAAGTAGGCCTCTATTGCTCTACATTTAAGCAACTAATACATCATTGGGAGTACTACTGGCACAACATAATGCAGAAGGGAAAGAGTGTGTTGTTTACTACATCTCTCACACACTAGTCAGCTGTGAACTCAATTATACACCTATAGAGTGAGCTTTCCTAACAGTAATCTTGGAAACCACTAAACCGAGGCACTACCTGTTAACACATAAAGTAAAACTCATTGCAAAGATCGATCCACTAAAGTACTTACTCAACAAAGCAGCATTGGTAGGCCACTTGGCCAAATGGGTGATGATTCTAAGTGAATTTGACATTGAGTATGTGGACCGTAATGCTATCAAGGGCCAAGTTATTGTTAATCAGTTGGCCAATGCACCTCTCATAGGCGATCATCCTCTCATTTCCAATTTTCTGGATGAAGAGATATTCATGATCACAACAACACAACCATGGAAACTATACTTTGATGGTTCATATACTAGGCATGGCTCGGGGGTAGGCATTCTGTTTATCACACCTCAAGGTGACAACATCCCAAAGTCTTATAGGCTAACTTTTTCATGCACAAACAACATAGCTGAGTATGAGGCCTTGATCACAGGACTCTGACTAGCTGTACAATGGAAGTTAAAAGAGCTACAAGTATATGGCGACTCCCAACTAGTCATCTGACAAGTCACCGATGAATATCAGACCAAGGATGATAAACTCATGCCATACAAACAAATGGTGGAAAATTTAAAGGCATCATTTACAACTATCACCTTTGAGCAGATACCTAGAGGTCAAAATTGAGCTTTTGACGCTATGGCTACCATTGCATCTCTCCTAGATCTTCCACAGAATTCAACAGGCTACAATTTTTTGGTAGAACAACTTTGGATTCCCGCTTATGATATCCCTGAATCCGAGATGATATGTCGCCTTGTCGGTTCTGAATCCCCATGGTACAGTGAGTTCTACACCTACCTCCACGATCACACACTTCCTCCTAACCAATCGATTAACCAACGTAAAACCTTCATTCGCCAAACTGCTCGATACACCATCATTGCCGAAACCCTATACCGATGCAGTCTTTATGGTACCCTCCTTCGATGTTTGGAACAAGATGAGATAACAAAGGCCTTGGAAGAGGTACATGAAGGAATTTATGGGACTCACTCAAGTGGTCCTTCCTTAGCAAAGAAGATCATGTGCGCTGGATACTATTGGTCATCCATGGAAAAGGACTCCTACTATTTTGTCAGAAAATGCAAGAAGTGCCAAGTTCACGGAGACTTGATACATGCACCAACAAAAGAATTGCAACCAATCACAACACCATGGACCTTTTGTGAATGGGGACTTGACCTTATGGGTAAAATTCATCCATCTTCATCCAACGGCCACAAATTCATTATTACCACCACCGAATACTTCACAAAGTGGATCGAAGCTGTTCCACTTACCCAAGTCACTGGCAAGCAGATTGCCTCCTTCATCCTTAATTACATCATCTGCCAGTATGGTGTACCCATGTCCATCATCACAGATAACAGAATTCCTTTAAAAAATTAGGATATCCATGAGCTTTGTGACAAGTTTCACATCCAACACCGCTTTTCCACTCCCTATTACCCACAAGGCAATGGTCAGGCTGAAGCATCAAACAAGAACATATTAAGAATCCTCAAAAAGATAGTCAATGATGCCAGCCGTGATTGGCACGTTCAATTAAATCCAGCACTATGGGCGTATCGAACTAGCATTCGAACCCCTACAGGCGCAACTCCCTACTCACTAGTCTATGGTGTAGAAGCTATCTTACCTATTGAGGTTGAGATACCATCTCTATGGGTTTCATTGCATAATCTCATAGATGATGAAGCATACAGAGTATTACGTCTTCAAGACTTGGAGCTACTTGATGAAAGACGACAAGCTGCATACAACCACCTCAAGGCCTATCAGCAGTGCATGAGTAGAAGCTATAATCATTGAGTTAGACCTCGTACATTTGAGGTAGGTGATCTTATTCTTAGGGAGAATCCTCATAACCAACCAAATAGAGAACATCAAGGAAAGTTTGAATCTAATTGGCTAGGTCCATATGTTATCACTGCGGTCTTTGGGTCTGGGGCATATCAGTTGGCTACTTCAAAAGGGGAACCACTAGCAGATCCGATCAACATCATGCACCTCAAACGGTTTCATACATAAGCTATATAGAGCATCAGGCTCCAATACATACCAGAAAAAAACCAAAAACATTCAGATAAATGTCCTGACAAAAATACAAAAAAATCAAAAAATAGTAAAGAGAAATCATGCATCCAAACGGTGAACAACCACTCCGGTGGCACCTTGGGTAAGTGCGATGGTGAAAACCTGGCAAACAGGTGCCACTGGTAAAGGCTATAGCTCCATTATCTTTCAGACTTGTTGCGATCACATTCATTACATCCATTCATCCATCAGTACAACCATTGCTTGTTATTGATCTGCAATCAAGGATAGTACTTCAAGCGTCTAGCATCCCGCTTTTTCATAAGTCATGTCTAAACCAGGGGCAATGCCCTTAACCTATTGAAGGAAGTGGATTTCTGCATTACTTATGATTCATTGAATTCTTCATTCGAAAACTTTCTCACAAAATCCAAAAACATTCAAAACTGTCTCACAAAATCCAAAAACATCATAAAACATCAGAAATCAACCAAAAACATGGCAACACATTATACATACACACCAAACCGGATATCAAACAAACATCCCGAGTTACTCAAACAATGAACACTTATCACATCTACCAAACAATCAACATCAACACGCAAAACTGTTTTAACAAGGATGCATCCTTCCTTAACCAAAACAAAGACATGATAACATTTTCTTTGACAAGAAAATTCTGTTTAAGCTATCAAGTACTTGATTAGTTTGATACGTTATTTATTCACTTATATCAGGTTCCTACGCTACTTTGGGATATCCACAAGTGATTAGAGTAGCTAGGATGGTTCCTAAGCATTGTTTGTGTATCTTCTGTGAATTATTCCAATGAAGTTCTGGGGCATGTACTAATGGTGTCTACATGGGAAGTTCACTAAGCTACGTGATCTTATGCAAAATACAGTCATGGATCACTATGGCTTGTTGACTACAATGTATACCTTGACCATATGAGCATGAACCATTATGGAGGGTCCATATTCTTTGTTTATTTATGCTTCTTGCTTGCAGGTACAATGCTCCAAACTTGGTTCCTACTGCCTCATCCAAGATTGATACTACCATGCTCAATGATGAAAAATAAGGCACATATGGATCATCATTTCATCTCATCTGTTTATATTGCATTCCGTTGCATATCACCCATCCATTTGATCATTTATCATTCACATTTATGGTTTTAATGCAAGTATGAACAAAGTTTAAATATGAGAAATTATTTAAACATGAATTGGCCTTGGATACAATCACGATGGAGTTCTCTGATACATCATCAGTGCATCATGCAAATTATCACCAACTCGCATTCATCTCTCATGAACACATGGCATCATCATTTCATTACATTAGTTGCATTTTACATACATCTAGTGCATTATCATTTACTTACATATAGGTCCATTACATTCATTTTCAATATTTCATTAAAGTGCATTTAATATCCTTTAGGTGCATTCATTATCATGTACTTAGATTCGCATCATTAAAATCATTCATCATCATTTATCATCATTTAAGTTTGTTTACAATATATTCATATAGATTCCTTTAGTTACATGCATTTATTTATCTATCCATTACTTAAGTGCATTCATCTATCCATCTAGTATATTCTTATACTCATTCATTTTATCTTAAAAATATTTCATTTAGGAGCCATTAAAATGCATTCATTATCCTTTTCATTGCATTAAGGTGCAGTTATTCTTCCCCCCCTTAGTTGCATTATCATTTCACTTAGTCATATTTTAAAACATTTAGAATCATAACATAAATATTTGTCTCAAACATTTGTTTATTCATTTTACACGTGCATTCATTTAGAAATCATCACATAAACATTTGTACTTTACATTTGTTTATCCATCTTGCATTCATTTTAACCATCTATACACATTTACATAAACCATTCAATTCATTGCATTTCAGCATATCAAACACATCTGCATATCATCATTTCATCAACATAAACACCAAGTACTATCTATTTCATACTTAGCCTCATTTCATTATGCATACATCATCATCATGGCATTCCATACATAAAACATTACAACCAACGTTCTATACATATATTAACCCGCATCAACATGTTAGCATCATATTCCTAAAACATGCATATAGACATCATAAAATCATCATCATAACATGCATATAGGAATCATCTCATAAACATATACATCTAGGAAGTAAAAACATACATCTTAGCTAAATCCTAGATCATCATCCTGCATAAATCCATACATATCATCAACATACATATCATCACAAAATATTGGATCTCCTCATATATCACATCATACATCATCTCGCAAAAACATACATGTATCAGAGTACAATGATGTCCAAAAATATCGGCTACCAAGAGCCATCCAAGTCACAGTCCAAAATGACAATGTAATAAAATACATACAACTCTCTCAAATGGCACTCTGGCCAGCTGCTGCACCACCATCACCACCTGCTCCCCCACTACCACCTGCACTACCTCACCATGGAGGACCCATCACACCACCATTGCTCTACATCCTCTGAGACCACTCTGATCTCTCTCGACGCATCTATGAATAGCTCAGTGCTTGCTGACTGGCTGGCACCGCCTGCTCATATAACCCCCGCCAATACTCTATCTCTACCTGAGCTTGCCATATCTCTGTCATCACCTCCCCAGTAGGACCCTGTGCTCCTACCCCAACTCGTACTCTCTCCTATAGCTCCGTCAATCTCTCCATCGCATCATCTCTCTCCTGCAGCACTATAGTCAACTCTGACTCTCGTGCAAACAGCTTAACATCTCTAGCTGCAACCTCTGCCTCCATATCCTCCAGCCAAGTCTGCAAAAATAATATCATCTGATCCTGAAGATATCCTCCTCCATCCCCTCCTCCACCTATAGCTCCCTCTCCTCCTCTAGTAGCTCCCTCTCCCATATCCATAGGTGCCTCTCCCTCCCCCATATCCCTGCCACCTAATCTGACTTCTCCCTGCATCAATAACCCCTATGATAGTTGCAATGGCTTCTCGCCTCTACCTCTCCACTGTAACCGTCCACCTCCAAATTCACCACCCCCACCTCCTCCTCCTCCTCCTCCTCCTCCATCACCTTCTCCTCCACCTCCTCCCCTCCATCACCTCCTCCTCCATCCCCTCCTCCTTCGTCACCTCTCCCTCGTCCACCTACTACAAATCCTCAACCCCCTCTCCTCCTCCATCTCTGTCTCCTATCCTCCTCAAAAGCTAGAATCAGCTTTGTCGGATCTGATATGCATGGAATAGGATGTGTCGTAATATACTGTGTATACTCATCTGACACCTCTGCATCTACAATCCTTGACCTCATCTGCCATGGTCTCACCTGTAAAGTCTGAAAAATCTGCTAAAGCCTGATCATATGGTAACACTGGCCTCCACTGGAACCTCTCCCGTACCACCTGTGCATACTCCCCTAATCCACTCGACAATCCCTGCCTCTGCCCAAACTGCCTCATCACTCTCCCAGGTACCTGACTCTCCACATTGTAGGATGTCCTACCAATCAAGTACCATGTCATAAATACATAAGGCAAGGCCTCTACATCATCATCCCAGGGCTCACACTCAATATAAGGCCTCCATATCACTATATCTAGATCATCTAATGCCCGCTGCCACCACTCTAACTTCCCCAGGTGGGGCTGACTCATCATCCCTCCATACATATACACATAGGGTTGATCCACTGCCCTAAATCTCAGACTAACAAGTCGGGTCATAGGTAGATGCTCCCATGCCCAGATATGCAGTAGAGTGATCCCAACTCCTAGTGAGATAGTCTCTCGGTACACCACCTCATGTAGCTCCTGATATAAGTGCGATAGAACGCACGATCCCCATGAAAAGCGGGTCCCCTCAGTCATCATTTGCTCTATAACCTAGCCCCAACCCACGACCAGTCCATGTGATCATCAATCTGGGCATAGTAGGCCCCCAACAATCCCTGATAGTACAATTAGTAGTGGCTCATATAATGTAGCTATATCCTCCCATGCTACTGAGCCATCATGAATAAACACATCCTCATCAAAAACCTGCTGCACAACTGCTGTCCCCCATGCTCGGTCATATGTCACAAGATCCCCTCGGATAGGGATGTGTAAGATCTGCCACACATCCTCCAGTGTCACAGTCATCTCCCCCATAGCTAGGTGAAACATACAAGTCTCGCTGTGCCACTGCTCCACCAATGCTATCATCAGGCCGCGATTCATCTGAATCACTAGCATATACATCACATCATACAGGCCTGTCGCTGCAATGCAATCAATCTCGGCCTCTGTCAGCCGATCTCTCAACTGTTGTGTAGCTGGATGCCTCTCCTGTATCTGTAAGATGGGAAGATCCTCCTACACACACACAACAACCATCATCATCAGTTGTTTTATTTCAAAATTTCTTAAGTTTAAACCTAGACTATCAACAGATACTTTGATCAAGTATCTTCGGGTCTCAATAGGTAAGCAGTCATGGCAAACCTAGACTACAACAGGCATTTCTCCTAATGACCTAGTCTCATCGGTGTTGCTATGGTTCAAAACAACTACCCTATCTATCCATCCACCATGGGCATCAGGAGATTCTTTTTCTAAACACCGGGGCATCTATTTTCAGACAATAGCGCTACTTCGCTAACAATCGCGCTACAACAACTACACACTAGCGCTAGAACAACTATGCAATAGTGCCATTTCAAAGCAATAGCACTACAAGAATGACTCAATAGCGCTAAAACTGCATTAGTGCTAAAACAACTACTCAACTACGCTAAAACCACTATGCGATAGTGCTATAGCAGCACAATAGCGCTAGTTCAATTGACAACAATGTCTTGACTCAACTTGGACGCTTGAAAATAGACATAAAAAATGCGTAAAAAGCAAAATTTCAAATTTGCGTACCATTGGTCCGTAGTCATCTGGCCGTTGGAATCGACAGACTCGCTCTAGTCGATGATTTGCTATAGGTATTGGCATCCTGACTGCTGCTCGCTCTTTCACCAAAGTCAATATCAGAGCTCTGAATCACTGTGGAGATGGGTGCAAATGACCCTGTTTTTACCCCTTCGCCCTAAACCCTAAATTTTCCTCGCTCACCACTGTGGTCCCCATGAACTTCCAACACCTCCCATTTCTCCGTTTTATCTCTGATTTCTTGTATTCTTTCACCGTTATTGCTAAATTTTTCTCTTCTACCTCCCTGCCAATTCTCGTTTGTTTTCGAGAGATCGTCCAATTTTTCAAAATTTTTCGGCCCATCTCTCAAGGGGGCATACCACCCATTAAATTAACATTTATGGGGCATATTTCTTCACACCTATTTTTCTTTCTTTGAAACGACGTGATAAACCACACCGTCTCAAAGAGGGGCAAATGTAGTCACATAAATATGTCAATTTTAATTAAATGAATACTTACTATTTATTTGATTAATAAACCATCCACAATCAGTTAATTAAATTAACATTTAATTAATTTATCTTCAAACATTCTCCTATTAATTAAATAAATTATTTAATTTATTTTAATTAATTCATTAAACCAAATTCACAATCAATCAAATGAATAAATCCTATTTATTTAATTTAATCCCCTTTCCTCTTTTAAATAAATAAATAAATCATTTATTTAAATCATTAAAACCCTCCCACTTGCATTCTCCTACAAATGCAAGTTGCAACCACAAGTTGAAATAAATTAATTTCATTTTAATTTAAATCCTATTTTCCTTCACCCACCAAATCCACTTGCAATCCTAAATCCCCTTCTAGACCCTTCTAACAACTTTCTAACCATTCTTAATTAGCCTAATCCACCCCCTAATTATTGTCACATTCCTAAGCAACTTGAAGTCACTTCTCAAAGACTCCAAAGTCTTTGAAAAACATTTAATGCTTTATGTGTTCAAAAGCTAACCTCTAAAGTCTTCCAAACCACTAATGGCTCTTACATGACCATTAATGGCTCTTACATAACCATTTATGGTTAATTCAACTTGCTCCCATGGTTAGAGACTTTACCTCTAAACTCAACCCTCATTTAACCCATGTGTCTCCTCAAGCATTTATTGCTTTGACCATGGTTATCCTCACTGACTCTTGCACGAGAGTTTATCCATTGGATAAAGACATTATTTATTGGATAATGGCTTTTATTCTTTCAACTCAACATTAACCTTACCTCCCAAGGTTAACCCTCAAGTCATGTCAAGCATTTAATTCTTATTCCCTATCCTCTCAACCCATCTCTTGTTGACATTTGTCATCCTGGGATCGGGTTGAAATTCCTCACATGGATCTTAAGCCCTTCAATCCTAGCCCTTGTTGAGATTACTCAATCTCAACCATCCATTGCTCCATTTTACCTATAAATAGAGCTCATTTCTTCAGAATCTAGATCCTGAAATCTTGTATGCATTTAACCTATAGTAAATTTTAGAGAGCATTTAAGCATAATCACTTATATTGTCAATTTGGACTAAAATTAATCTTAGTTAATTTCATAATATCTCATATTTAGCTTGTTTTACACTTGCATAACATAGTTTAAAGCATTTTTCAATCTTAAATCTCCATAAGACATCCATAGTGCAAAAAGCTGCTGAGAGCTACACTCATTTGGAAACTTGGAGAGGAGAGGAACAAGGGAGGAGGAACTACAAGCATGGTGGAAGGCATTTGGAGATGCCTTGTTGCATTTGTTATCTTAGTTAAATGCTCTATTTTTCTTATAGTGTCTCTCTTGGTATGCCTGTTTAGGATAGTCTTTAATTTGTGATTTCTAACACTAACATCTAACAATTGGTTTCTTGTTTGTTGTTTTGTGTTTGTTTATCCTAACTACCATTCCTTTTTGTAGAGCATCACTAACATATAGAAAAACTAGAAAAAATATGAAAATATTATTTACAATATTTCAAATTTGCTTATGATCATTACTTCCCCCTTGAAAAGCAATGGGCCCCATTGCATCAACACTGTGAATGAGATGAGGAAAATGTAGCTGAATCTGCTCCCTGGTAAACCATTTTCCTTGTTGAGCAATCTGCCCTGCTCGAACCACTTTGTACAGATAGATCTGCTGCTGTTTGAGCATTTTCACCATGGTGTCCACAATCTGATCACATTTGAATGGAGAAACTGCATCTGGATTCAATTCTGTAGTGGAAATTGTTTCTGCCACATCTACAACATCTATAGTGGAGGAAAATATGGCTTCAAGAGTTCCACATTGAAGACTGGATGAAGACCCAGAAATGGGGGTAGATTAAGCTCAAAAGCATTATCACCAACTTGCTTGATGATTGTGTATGGTCCATAACACAGAGGACGAAGCTTCCTATTGGGTCCCTGCAATCGTTCCTTCTGGATATGCAACCACACCTTGTCCCCGACTTGAAAATTATGAGGAGTACGATGCTCATCATGTGTCTCCTTATATTTCTTATTGGTATGCTCCAAGATTTCATGAACTAGTTGTTGCAGATAATGAATTCTATCAATGAATTGGGCTGCCTTATCTTCCTCCTTACCAAGATGTGGAACCAGATCGGGTTGAATAAGTGGTATGGCAACATCCATTGGTGCAAGTGGCTGATAACCAAGACAAACCTCAAATGGACTATGACCAGTCGAACTGTGAATTGCCTTGTTGTAGCTATGCTACACAAATGGAAGACTTTCATCCCATGTGCGGGGATGTTTTGAGTGATACATGCATAGGATGTGAATGATCATCCAATTCACTACCTCTATTTGGCCATTTATTTGAGGATGAAAAGCAGTAGACTTTGATAATTTTGTGTCCATATTTTCCCATAATATAGACCAGAGCTTACTAAGAAACCTGTTGTCCCTGTCTAAGATAATGGTATTCGACATACCAAAATGAACCCAAATGTGTTCAAAGAAAAGCTTTGCAGTGTCCTCTGCAGAAATTATTTTTTTACAAGCCACTATTAGTGCCATTTTTGAGAACCTATTTACCACAACATACACACAATCGTGACCTCTTTTGGTGGTAGGAAGACCAGACATAAAGTCCATAGAAACTGAATGCCAAGGTTTTTCAGGAACAGGAAGAGGTGAATACAGCCCAAGTTTACGATTGGCAGGCTTAGCAATAGCACATGCGGTACAAGCTTGAATATATGAAATGACATCATTTCTCAACTTTGGCCAATAAAAATACTTTTGAAGTATAGCAGTAGTCTTACGTATGCCAAAATGACCAGCAACCTTACTATAGTGAGCTTCCCATATTAGTTTTTTGCGTTCTGCATTGGGCACACAGATTTGGCCAAGGTGACAAAACATTCCATCCCGCAAATAGAAGTTATTCACTTGATGTCCCTTCACCAATTGATTATAAACATATGCAAATTCAACATCATTCTCATACAAGCAAGCCCAAGCTTCACTTTGATGACCACATGAGTTCAATACCATACTTATAGCTGCAATTGGAGGCCTACCCAAAGAGTTTGCTACTTTGTTAGCACTTCCCTTCTCATGGCGAATATTGAGATGAAATTATTGAAGATAGGCTAATGATCGTTGATGTCGATCATTCTGCAACTTCCCTTGTGTTTGCAAAAAATGAAGAGGTTTGTGGTCTGTGTGGATGACAGTCTCAGCCAAAATATAATGTTTGTACTGTTTACAGGCTTGAACAATAGTATACAGTTCCTTATCGTAAGTGGCATACCGATGCACTATATCAGAAAAAGTTTGACTATGATATGCAACTGGGTGACCATGCTGCATGAGGACTGCTCCTAGGGCATATTCTGATGCATCAGTTTGTATTTCAAATGACTGTTGCAAGTTAGGAAGAGATAAAACTGGTGTAGAACATAACCTTTGTTTTAACTCCTTGAATGCTTCTTCTTGAACACCTATCCATTTAAACTTTGCTCGTGTTTCCCCCCGCAATGATTGATTTAGAGGCCAAGACAAATGGGAAAACCCCAACACAAATCTATGATAAAAGTTTGCCAACCTGAGGAAACTTCGTAACTTTGTCAGATTTCTAGGAGATGGCTAGTCCTTAATCATTTGTATCTTCTCCGGATCAACATGAACACCCTCACCATCAATAACATATCCTATGTATCTGATACTCTGCATACCAAAGGAGCACTTTTCTTTGTTTGCATAAAGCCCATGATCTAGTAAAGTTGAGAGAAATTTTTCCACATGTTGTAAATGGTCCTCCCAAGTTTTGTTGAAGATGAGTATGTCATCCAGATATACCACCATGAAGGAATCAGTGAATGGTCTGAGTATATCGTTCATCATTCTCTTGAATGTCGCCGGGGCATTTGTTAGACCGAAAGGCATCACTAGCCATTTAAACAATCCCTCTTTAGATTTGAAAGATGTCTTCCACACATCAGTTGAGTCAATTGGTACTTGATGACCTATCCTGATTTCAAATCAATTTTTGTTAAGAATCGGCCCCCTCTAAGCTGGTCTAAGAGGTCATCTATTTGGGGAAGTGGATACCTATTTTTGACTGAAATTTTGTTCAAGGCCCTATAGTCAATACAAAGTCTCCAAGTTCCATCCTTTTTGTTTGCCAAAACAATGGGACTACCACAAGGTGATGCACTTGGACGAATATGTCCCTTCTTAATCAATTCCTGTATTTGCCTCTTAATTTTATTATTTTCTAATACTGATCTATGATAGACTAGTTCATTAGGCAATGGAGTTCCTAGTATCAAATCAATAGTGTGTCTCACTTGGCAGTGTGTAGGTACCCCAGTTGGTAACTTAAACCGATTCTCATATTTTGTCAAAATTTGATCCATTGATCTTTTCTATAGGGTTGTGGTGTTTGTGATGGCATGGGAATTATATACTGACTTTCTCTCTTCTTTATAACGAATCATCAATAATATGAATGTTCCCATTTTGGCAACCAACCTCTTACATTTCTTAGCACTAATCAAAGAGGTGGTGTATGCAGGGATTACCTCTGGTATTTGGTATTTCTGCTCACCTAATCTGATTGTCACGCTGCAAGGTCTAGACTCATAAATACCATGGTGCTAGTACATATATGGTTGTCCCAACAGAACATCACAAACATATAAAGGATCCACATCACAAATTACGTCATCTTTGAAAGGCTTTATAGAGTATGAAAGGTGACACTGCTGGTGCACTTGGATATCTCTCCCTTGACTTACCCATCCCATTGAATAGGGTTGCAGGTGTACTATTGTTTTTAGATTCAATCTCTTCACAGTCTCTACTGAGATTTGGTTTGACTTCCACTATCAACAATAAAGTGCAGGGCTTTTCCTCCGACCCACATTTGTGAGTGGAACAGTCTCTCCTCATCCTCCCGGGGCAATATCTTTTTAGTAGCTACCGTTGCATATGGATCAACCTCAATGACCTGTTCATAAATTTCTACTGTGCAAGATTCTGCCACCTTAGGTTTTGCCTTGTCCTCATGTGTCTCCATCATTAAAATTTTTATGGTTTTGCAATCTTTTGTGTTATGAGAGGGACTCTTATGGAATTCACACCACATACCGTTTTCTTGTGTCTTCATCACACCCCATGCCTTTTTCATTGATGAATTGGGAGAAGATCCGTTGGGGGTTTGTTTCCTTGTAGTTTTGCCACCTTCACCCTTCCATCTGTTGTTTGAGAAGTTATCCCTCCTTCCTTTCTTTTTGAATTTCTCCTAAATTTTTGTAGCAAATTTATATGCACCAGGTAGAGTCTCTATGTTCAGAAATTCCATTTCGGTTTGGATATACCTATGAAGTCCACTCCGCTATTTCAAAACTTGGTGCTTCTCCCAATCTTTGATGCCTAGCTTTGCTGCTAAAGCATAAAACATATTAGTATATTCTTGAACAGTTTGGTCCTTTTTCTGTCGAAGCAATTGCCACTGCATATATTTCTGTTCATATGTATCCACAGGAAAGTATTCTTCCTTTATGTGCTCCATGAATTCTCCCCATGTAGGTTTTTGATCTAAGATAAAAGTACTGCCAGTTTCTGTTGCCTTGGATGCAAACTTCGCTTCCCACGAATCTTTCACATGATTTTAAGCTTTGAGAAGAGCGAAATTTATTTTCTCTTCATCTGAGAACTAGTTGATAGAGAAATACTTTTCCAGTTTTGAAACCCAATCATCAACAACATCCGCATCAATCTTTCCCTGAAATGTGGGTATATCAAAATTCACTTGAACCTTGAATGGTGTATACCCTGTGAATGGTGGGTTTGATTGTGACCCACAACTTTCCAACATTTTCTTGAACTGCTCCATCATTTCTTCATGTTGTTTTGTTAATGCATCTGCAACCAACACTTTAATGTCATCTTCAGTCTGCAACTTAGCCATCTGCGATCATGTACGTCTCAAAGGAAGGTAGTCCGAAGGATTCCTTATTTCCAACCCCAATCTTTGATATGTTGATGGCATGTGATATGACATACAGGAGCAAACTTGCTCTGATACCACTGATCCGAATTATGGATTCAGATGACAACACCTAAGTGAGAACCTGTGGTACTATGGATTTGTTTACATGAACAAGGTAAACACAAAATTGAAGAAAGCCAAAAAGTGATCTAGTCAATTAAAAAATTCAACATATATCAGTTCATGAGATTCCAAGGGTCACCAAAATCCCTTGAGAATCGAAACCCAACAGTCACATTTATTTATTTACATAATAAAATCTAAAACTACGAAAATTTCAAAAAAACTATATAAATTTTTGTCCTAACTTTAACTAGGCATACCTTTCTACTCCGGACTCAAAATTACGATCCGTTTAACTCGTTGGAAAGGTCTCCAAGAGCTTAAGGCGAAGTCCTAAAAGAACTTGCCTACAACAACGTTCTAAGGGACATGCCAAAGTTTCAAGGGCTGAAAGTGCCCCGAAGGCCTTCAAAAATGCCAAATACTAACATATAGAAAAAATAGAAAAAATATGAAAATATTATTTACAATATTTCAAATTTGCTTCTGATCACCCACCCAGAAAATTTCCCAACTAAGTCTTCTTTGTCCCTCCTTTCCCTTCACCAAACCCTCCTGGGGGTCGAAACACCTAACCACGATTCTCATAACTAGAACCCTTGTCTGCACCAGTAAAATGATGAAAGCGAGGAAAAATGACATCAATATTTTTGCCACAAAATGAGACAACTACACTCTTCGCATGAGAACAACCCTGCCGAGCCACTGAAGCCCATGATCTGTGCCTTCTAGGCAAAATGACTTCCACATCAGGACGTTGTTGAGGAAAAACCCTAACATCCAGAGCATAACACAACGCCATTCCCGTTCTAAAATTTGTCCTATAAAAATATTAGTTATTGTATCTAATAATAATATTTTGAATTAAAATATTTCTTTTATTATTATTTTATTTGATGAGGATATTTTTAATGTTACCTTCTTTTATTAGATATTCTATTTTTTTATTTTTATTTTAATTCTTCTACTTCTCTTTTCAAGATTATTTATTTAATAAGTTAAAATTTAATTTTAATTATTTACGTCTTCTTATGGAATTACAAATAATAATTAAAATATATTACAATATAATTAATCTAACTTGTATTATTTGTCTTATTAAAATTTTGTTTATTGTAGAGTAATTAAATATTTGAAATTTATTTTGATTTATATAATAAAATAAATTCTAACATAAAATCTAAATTAAACGTTTAGAACAAGAGAGTAAAAGAGAGCAACTAACTATTGATTAGTCATTTCATACCAATAATTTATAGATAGTTGTGTCCTTAGAGAGTTATACTAAGGGTAACATGTCATTTGATTATTATCTCCTTCTATATCTCTATGTAGACTATCTATATCTCCTTACCTCTCCATGCATCTCTCTCTTTTCCTCCTCTATCCTTCCCACTATATCTATCTGTGTATCTCTCCCTATCTCCCTCTCGCTCCCTCTTTTTATATATCTCTACTTTTCTTTCCTCTTTCTCCCTCTCTCCCTCACTATATCTATTTATTTATTTTTCACCCTCTATATATATCTCTATATCTCTTTCACTCACACACATTCCATATTCCTCCCTTCTTATATCTACCTCTATATGTCTCTGACTCACACAAACATACTCTTTATTGTCCCTCTCCCTCTCCCTCTCCCTCTCAATCTCTATCTCTATCTCCATCTCCATCTCCATCTCTATCTCCATCTCTATCTCTATCTCTATCTCTATCTCTATCTCTATCTCTATAGATCTTATACACTCCTCTTCCTTCATCTCTCCTAATCCCTCTCTATGTCCCTCTCTACCTCGTCACATATCACTTCCTATATCTTTATCTTTATATCTCCCCCTCTCTCATTGGTTCCCCCTTTCTATCTCTATGTCTCCCTCTCCCCTTTTCTATCTCCTTCCTTCTCCTTCCATCTACTCTCTCCCCTTTTTATTTGTATCTCCATATCTTTCTATCCCTATATATCTCTCTCTCCCTCTTTCTATTTTATCTCTACCTCTCTTCCCCTCTCCCCATCACTCCCCTTTTTATATCTCTCTACTTATACTCTTTCTAATGTGTATGCACATACACTCCTCATTTCTCCCTCCATATCTCTATCAATTTTATCTCTCTATTTCCCCCCTCCCTATCTTTCTCCCTATCTTTCTCCCTCTTTCTAAGGTCTAAACCTTTTTGTCTATTACTTGTCTTTGTTACCTTCTTTCTCTCTTACTATGGTCCCCTCTATCTCTATCTCCATACATCTCTCTCTGGGCCTTTGTATCTATATATCATTATCTCCACCTCTTTCTCTTATTCACTCTATCTTTTTTGTACAAACTCTCTCTCTAACTCCTCTCTCTATCTCTTTATATACACATATCTCTATATCTTCGTATCCTTGTTTATCCATCTATATTTCCCTCTATCTATATTAGTCCCTCTCCCTCTCTCTATCTATCGATCTATCTTTCCTCTATCTCTTTATATCTATATCTCTCTCTCTCTTCCCCTCCCTTGGACATCTCTCTCTCTCTACACACACACACACACACACACACACACACACACACACATCCCTATTTATCTCACCCTCTTTCAATCTCTATTTGTCCATCCCTAGTTATTCTTCTTTGTCAATCTCTTTATCTCTCTCCCCCTCTCAGATCTATATGTCCTTATATATCTATCTCTCAAACTCCATCTTACCATATATTTATATCTATCTCTTCCTCTTCCTTTAGAGATATCTGTATATATCTTCCTCTATATCCCCCTATCTTTCTATCTTTCTATCTACCTCTACCTCTCTCCATCTCTTTATCTATTTTCCCTCTTCCCCTCTTTATCTATCTTCATCTCTACCTATATCTCTAGACATGCGTTCTATCCATCCATCTCTCTCCCTCTCTCTCTCCTCCCTCATTTTAGACCTCTATATCTATATCTCTTTTCCTCTCTGTATCTATCTCTCCCTATCACTTCTTTCATCCATCCCTCTATCTTTATCTAGTTATCTTTATCTCTCTCTACCACTATATCTCTCCCTCTCTCTCTATTTATTTTTCTTTTCTAACTTTATGTATTTCTCCCCCCTCTCTCTTTTATCTCTTCATATCTCTCTGCTCCTCTCCATATTCCTCTCTTTATTCTGCATCTCTATCTCTATCTTTATCTCTTTACCCATATCTCTCTCTCACTCTTCCCCCCTCTATCTCTCCCTCATTCTAGCACTATATCTCAATCTCTCTCTTGCTCTCACCATATTTTGTTGGTAATGAAACTTGATTTTCTTCTCAATTTAAAGGTTTTGTTTTAGTTATGATTGGATCATTGTAAGTGGATGCATAGTTGATATGAAACTATCACTTCTCTAATGAAAAAATTGTTCCATAAACAACATTATGACCTACCAAGTGACCTCATGTACCTCCCAATTATATGCAAAAAATAGACCAATTTTTTTCCCTAATTGACCTTACACACCTCTTTCGGCATACCCATTGCACACCAAGGTGCAATTGCTACTTACATTTCTATTAAACTATTGACTAGAGAAAAAAATCTATTAAGACTTAAAAATTTGTTGATTCCTGAGGTGATTATAAATATTTGATATATGTAAATGTTGGGTGAATCAATGCTTGACAAAACACATATGTTGTAATTTTCAAGGCAATTATGGATCTACAACTAGCATGGAATTATAATAGTATTTGTGAAATGAGTCCTCCAACACCATTTAATATTTTTGGCAAAGTGGGCCCTCATATATAATGAAATTTTTATGGTATTGATGAACATGCAGGTGAATTGATACATGTATCCAATATTCTAGGCAAAAATATTAATTACAACATTAGAAATACGTAATTGTTATTGGCAAAAATATTAATTGCATGTCTCATAAAATGAATTTATGGCAAGTTAAAAATGTATTGAACAAACAATTCATAAAATTCTGGTGTTTTGGCCACCTTGCGGTAAGCAACATGTTCACCAATTTCAATATGGCTGATACAAATTATTTGCCAATTGGCAAAGATTCACCAGTAAAATAATATTTGTTGTAGTTGCTTAAGCAAATCCTAGTCATAATTTTTTGAGTTAATCTCTTGTGTACATGTTTCAAGAGAATGGAATATGATAGTAGATTGTTTAACAAAATGTGCCTCCAAAGGGATTCATAGTTGGAATGTAGTTTATTGGGGAGATTTAGATCACAATCAATCTAAGCAACTCCTTAGCTTATTCACGATGATCAAGGACGTTATGAAAATCCTTATATTTTCTATGTAAAGATAAAAATTATTGAATAAAATTTTATTTTTAAAATAAAAAATATTAATAAAAATTTAGTTTTAACTATTAAACTAAATAGTAACCATTAAAAGCTCCCACATGAATAGAACAGACGTAGGTGGGGACTCGGCCAAACCTCTTAAACAACTGAAATTTTGTTTGACAGCAACTTTTATCAATACAGCCAGGAGGGCAAATATAGTATACTATATTAATTCATTCTCTCTTGGAAGAACTGGATAGATGTAAAGGTCGGTAAAATTTACATCAATGGCAGACACCCCCTTTAAATTTATATTAATATCCCTAAACCAAACAACTCTTGTTCTTTCAATGTAATCGAAAAGAGTTGGTGAAACAGCACGACAAGCATTGAATTTTACTGTACAGTATTTTACTATAAATTTATACGAGTATTGTATTGTAATGCGTAGCAAGCTGCATAAGAAAAGATGGAGACTACTCCTGTTTGTTTAGTTTCTGATCTTCAAGTGAAGAGAGAGAGGTTGATGATTTTACTTCCAGAGAAGATAAGAGAAAGGAGGACACTCTTTTTGAGCAATATAGACCAGAAGCTTGTGCATTATGTGCAAAAGGTGGTGCATTTTTTTGCTGCGGATGTGCAAATTCCATTCGATGCTATAGTGTACGTGCACACACAGGCGCTGAACAAGCTTCTTCTTGCTTATGATTTCATGTGTGGGAGGCTCATCTTCAATTCAGAAGAAAAGAGGTTCCAGATTGACTGTAATGCCGCAGGAGTGCCTTTTGCTGTCTGTACCAGTGAGCTCTCTTTAGAAGAACTCGGGGATGTCACTTATCCCAATCCGGCCTTCACCCAGCTTTTTGTCATTCCTGGGAATGGAAGGCCTGAAGATGAGCCCCTTATATCTTTTCAGGTTAAGTACCTAATGGAGAAGTCTTTTTGGTGGTTCTTTGTTTTATCATTTCAGCATATATATTCTACATTTTGATTTGTTTTTGTAGTTTATCTTTTAGGTTAAGTAGTTTATTGGTGGTTCTTTGTTTTATCATTTCAGCATATATATTCTACATTTTGATTTGTTTTTGTAGTTTATCTTTTAGGTTAAGTAATTTATGAGATAAGATTTGATTATGATATTTTTAATAGAATTTAATTGTGTAATTTTTGAGTTCATTCATATTTCGTGAGTAGTGGTTCACAAGAATCTATTTCTAATGAGAAGGGTGCACTTAATATTCATTGCATGTAAGTGAATCTCCTACTTATCGTAAGATTTGATGTTCTATGTAGATTATGTAAATTAGTTTTTATCATTTTGATTTAAGCAACGTATTTTAAATTTTGATTTGTTTAAATAATTTGAAATCATAAATAAAATGTATGAATCACTTAAACAAATTCAATATTTAAGTCTACTGTTTTTATCTTAGTTGAGAGAAGACTTATATTCTCTAGCGTGTTTTTGTGCAGGTGACTAGATTCAAATGTGGAGGATTCGCCATGGGAACTGCGGTAAATCACTGTCTCATGGATGGGTTTGCGCTACAAGAGTTTGCCAAAAACTTCGCCTTCTTGGCGAAGAAAGGAGAGGTGGCATTCGAACCAGTGGTGGATCGGACCTGCTTAAAAGCTCGATCTCCACCCCAGATAGATTACGAACATCACGAGTATTATCAGAATCATTCTGAGATTGGTGCCAAGGCCTTGAATTCCTCCATATTTACACAAAGAGATAAGGATGTGTGGCACAATAAGGTGGCCCTCCATAATCCTCTAGACGAGCATGTTTTTGGACTGTTTTCTTTTTCAGGGAAAATGTTGCAGTCCCTCAAGACGAAGGCCATCAATGGCGGGGCAAAGCATTGCACTAGCTTCATTGCAGCTATGGCTCACCTCTGGCGTGCCAGGACTTGTACAATACCAAACATGGCTGCTCATGATGTTTCCACAGTTCAGTTCGCTGTCGACCTAAGGTCAGGTCTAATCTAATCATGTTCTTGTAAGGCGAGTTTCTGATTTCAACTGTTTATGAATGATATTCATCTTCAACATTTCAAATCTCATTAATGAATGTCAAGTATACTGACGTAACTTGAAACATTGAAGATAAATATTATCAGCAGTTGAATCCAGGAGTTCACCTTACAACTATGAACTACCAACATAAACTTCTTAACTTCATAGCATTTCTCTTTGAACTTCTTGCATTTCTTGCACATAAACTTCTTAACTTCATAGCATTTCTATTTGAACTTCTTGCATTTCTTGCAGTAATAATTGCAGTAATAATATAATGATTATGAACGTAAACTTCATGCTATCAGGTCTAAGATGATGCCCCCTCTTCCTCGGGAGTTCGCGGGCAATGCAACATTTACAGCCTATGCCAAGGCAACTGCGAAAGAACTGAAAGAAGAACCATTTTCCCACACTGTGAAGAAGCTGCAAGAAGGTGTGGACAGACTGACAGATGAGTATGTGAGGTCCAGAATAGACTTGTTGGAATTGCATGATGGAGTTGCATGTTTAGAGAATGGATTTCTTGCATCATCATGGTCCCATATGGGATTTCGAGATTTTGATTTTGGAGGAGTGATTAAGTCTGTGCATGCATCCCCTGTGGTGTCTGGGTGGACAGATGTTGTCATATTTTTGGCCAATCCAAAGGACAAGGAAGGAATACAGATATATATTGGTTTGGAGGCTGCTCACATGAAAAAATTTCGTCAACTTGTTGGAATGGTGGACAACATTGCTGTTTAGTCCATGGGTGGTTCAATGCAAGGATCGTTATGTCTTGCATGGACTAATATTGATTTCCATTTCAAGTTTAGGCAAACCTTTAATTAGTCTTTAATGTCTACTCTTTGCTAGTGCCAGCATAAAGGTGAAACTAGAGGTTGCATCATTAGCCGCAATTTAGGCTTGTTAAAATATGTTAATTTTATCTTTGTTTGTTTCCATTTTGTAAGACATCTTTTTGGTTCAATCATAAGTATTTTAATTGTTGAATCCTTACCTATTTTAAAAAGCGTTAAGATTATATTATTATAGTTTTTAATTTGTTATTGTTATTTATTTTATTTGTAAAATACTTTTGTTTGTTTAAATGGAATATTATGTTGATAATAATTTTAAATTTTAAATATTAAATTTGATTTGTAAAGTTCACTTTGTATTATTGTGTTTTTAGTTGTGGGCATAAGTAAGAAAGACCTAAACTATTGTAAGGTTAAAGAAATCGAATGATCATTTTGTGGTCATATTTTTATGTAACATGGCTGTCATAAGATTGGACTTAAATGTAATTTGTTTGCAATGATTGACTTTCTTTGCAATATATATAACTATATGATTTTCAAAATATTGATGCACCATAAGGTGGAGACAAAAACAAATTAAAATATTTGGAGGCTCATTGTGTGGAGCCCTTCACATTGTAGATATAAAATTTTGAGGAGGTTCTCTCCAATGCATTCAATTTATAAGAGTTTGAGGTTAATACAAGGATTATTTCAAACTTTGTATGTCAATATTGACAGTGAAACCTAACCCTCCTATAAACTAAAATCAAATCTATTAATCTCTCCATATGTTACAAGTTATAGATATGTCAATATTAACTTTTCTAGGGGAGAGGATCTATTCAAGTATCCCAACTTTGATTTTCTCAAAATTATATGTGACAATTTTGAATTATTCTTAATTATTTATAGCAACTTACTTGACAAGGCCATTGCTTATTATTAAGATTCTAGGTCCATATCATCAAATATAATACCACATCAACATGATTTTGTTGAGATGTCTAGAAAGACCTCCCAAAAACTAGATAGTTGTATATTAAGTTATAATATTACTTAGTCATGTTTTATTAGTGGTTTGATGTGTTTTTGATTAAGGAACAAACAGGTTTTTGAGGGGACCCAGAAACCCTTACAACAAGTTTTGAAGCGACCTGAAACTCTTAGATTTTTCATGGATCCAGAACCCCAAGAAGAAAGGTGTTATAGGATACAACGTAGACAACTAGCAACCCACCATCAACCTAGAATCAAATTTGCAATAATTGAAAAGCTAGCTAAACAAAAAGGAAGGCCGAAGCCAATCCCCTAAAAACTCAGATAACCATGACCATAGGGGTTTTTCAAGCTCCCTTAAACTTAATAATGGGTTTCAAAAAGGCTCCCATAACCTTAAGCTTGGGGATGAATAACACTGAGAATATCATACCCTCCAATCTCTCCACCTCAATAGGAGATAAAGGAAAGAAATCAGTAGAAAAACTAGTCTTAGTTCCCAACCACCCAAAAGTCAGCACATCATTAGCTCCCCACCAACATTTCCCAACACCAACTGCACCATCCACCTCCACCTCAATAGAAGATAGGTTGTCTCCAACACCATCCATCTTCACCTCTAAAGAAGATATGACCACCTCAATAGGAAGAACTAGAAAAAACCATAGATGCTAAGGCAAAAGACAAGAAATAAAGGGGAAGCCAACAAAAGGGCCAAAAAATATAGATACATTCATTACTGCCCACAAAGGAGGTACTTCAAACAACACCAGGGGGATCAAACCCCTCAACCGTCCCATAAAAAGAACAATAAGCAAGAAAGCGTGATGAAATAAAAGAAGCAATGTTGAAAAAAAGCCTCCAAAGACAAAACGATAGCTTTGGGAATTATAACAAGATCTCCAACTTCCTAAATCCCCACCTCAAGAGTGGCATCTAAGACAACAATATGAGCACCACAAAAACAAAGAGGATTAGCAACCCCAGATCAACAAGATACATCTTCTCTAGCCAAAATTCTCTCCTCCATGAAGAGAAATAGGACCACCTCCATAGGAAGACTAGAAGAAGAGACCTTAGCAAGCACCACGTGGCTGCCCCAAAAGACAAAATCACTGAAATCCATAAAATCCTCCAAGAAAGTGCTCCAGAAAGGGGAGCCATGCCCACAACCAACATTGGAGAATCTTAGCAAGAGATGGGTAGAGAGACAAACCCTAACCGAACCCCATAGTAGGCTCTTGAACATAAACATAAATAAAAGAGCGAGAGCCACAAGAGATCCCCACATGAAGAAAAAAGAGTCAAAGAAGCACAAGTAACTCAAAACAGGTAAGAGTCCAACCCCTTGGGGGACCGAGGAGAAGCCAAGTATGTAAGGCACATAACCCTCCATAAAGCAAAGGCCATGCAAAGAAAGGAAACAACACCAACAACCACCAAGATTCCTCCAAAAGCCACGAAGTTGCATCCGCCTTTCCCAACAAACAAGGGTAAAACAAGACCCCTCCTGACCCACAACCTAAAACATGAACATAAGGCCACCAACAAAAACACACACTGGAGAAAGAACAAAGTCCACAAAAGAAAGATGCCTAATTGGAACTCCATCTTTCCCAACATATGCATCACCACTCAAGGCCCAAACCTTTCCACCACATGCACGCTCCAAGAAGGAGAAAACCCTTGAAGCAACCAACCAAGCCTCTGCCACAACCAAAATAGTAGCCAGTCGGGCATAAAGAGAACAGAGCAGGGTCATAACACTCCCATTCACAAGATCTCCTTCCACCGTAGTGGCAGGAGCATCAATCACAACCGTCTCCCCGATCCCATCTTCGTCTTTGTCCTCTCCAAAAACCATATTGTAAGGAAAGCTACGGTGCGAAAATTCTCTCCTAATGCCAATTTGCAAAGGATGTAAGCAACAATATCTTTCTACTTCCTAAATTGCAGAATCTTAAGATAACTTAAGCAGAAGAATAGAGCACATATAAAGACCATGCACATATACACAAAGATTTTTACCGTGGGAAACCCTTTCGGGAAAAAACCTACACAGCAAAAAGCCGAGCGTGTCCTTTGTATTATAGTAAACAATATTACATACAATTGACAACAGACTTTTTGCACAGGATTAGATTGTACTACAATCAACCCGAATTTCTATCACTCTTTTTTCCAATGAAACTTGTAGCAGTTTATATATATTGCAATCTGTTATGAAACCTGGTACGTTAACTGTTACTACACAAAAAATGGTTACTGACAGCCTTGGCACTCCTCCATCCTAACAGTCACCGAACTATGTGTGGACATCACTGCACACTAGATACTACTACACGGGCATCACTGTCTGGTATGGAATCACTGCACGCTCTACAACTTCACTGCATAGCTTCGTACACTATGAGGGCATGTCCATACGCCATGCTGCTGAATCTTTGCACATAGTCCGTACGATGTGTCCCTCCGCATAGTCCGCATGGTGACTCTTTGCATAGGTCGTATGGTGTCTCACAACACACCACCATATGGCCGTACAGTGTCTCACCACATGGTGAACAACCACCGTACGGTGAGTTCACCGTACGTGCCTCATCGTTCTCAATAATCTCCCACTTGACGAGGTACGTACTGAAGCCCCATCAAGCTTGTGCACCATTTAAACTTAACTGTGCTCACCGATTTTGTCAATGCATTTACAACATTCTCCTCAGTTCCAACTTTTTCTAGCTTCACCTTCCTATCTTCAACCATGTCACACACAAAGTGATATTGCACATCAATGTGTTTTGTTCTGGCATGGTAAGTAGGATTCTTCACCAAACAAATTGCACTCTGGCTGTCACACAAGATAGTGATTTGCCTTGCATCAAAACCAACATTAGAACACAAGCGCTTAAGCCAAACAAATTATTGACACACACGAGTAGATGCCATGTACTCCGCCTCAGTTGTAGATAACGCAGTTGCGCTTTGTCATTTGCTCATCCAACTAATGGCACCACCATTTACCGTGAACACATATCCACTGGTGGATCTTCTTCTGTCAACGTCCCCTATCCAATCAACATCCACATAACCTTGAATGCTAATTGATCTAGTTGAGTTACCTTGATATCACAAAGTGTACTGTGTCGTACCCTTAAAATATTTAAGCACTCTTTTCACGACATCCCAATGCAGCTTGCTTGGATTTGCCATAAACCGACTCAATACTCCCATTGCTTGGGCAATGTCTGGTCTTGTACTGACCATTGAGTACATGAGTTTGCCAACGACACTTGCATAAGGTACCCACTTCATGTCTTCAACCTCATCCAAAGACTTTGGACTGTCATTAACTAACAACTTCGTTCCTTTTAAAACTAAAACTACTTGCTTGTTGCAATCAGTCATATTTAACTGCTCAAGAATATTGGTAATATATTTGCTCTGGCTGAGCCAAAGTTTCCTAATAGCTATGTCTCTCCTGATTTCCATCCCTAGAATAAATTTAGCTGCCCCCAAATCTTTCATCTCAAATTTCAAGGACAACTGAGATTTTTAATCTGAGATCATTCCCTTATTATTGCCTATAAACAACATATCATCTACATATAGTGCAATAATAAGTATCTGATCATCTTCAATTTTATAGTACACACAATGATCTGATTTAGACCTCATAAAACCCAAAGATAAAACATATGAATCATACTTCTGATGCCACATTCTGGGTGATTGTTTCAAACCATAAAGAGACTTCTTAAGATTACAAACCAAGTGTTCTTTACCTTTCTCCACAAAATACTCCAGCTGGGACATATATATTTTCTCTTACAGATCATCATGTAGAAATACTGTTTTCACATCCATATGATCAATTTCAAAATCATGTGCTGCTGCAAGTGACAACAAAAACCTAATGGATGTTAGCTTAGCTACAGGAGAAAATATTTTTCCATAGTCAATCCCTTCTTTTTGAGAATACCCCTTTGAAACCAGTCTTTCCTTGTACTTGTCAATGCTTCCATCTGGACCATACTTCTTCTTAAATACCCACTTACAACCCACATGCTTTCTACCTTTAGGAAAGGGTACCAGATCCCAGGTTCCATTTTTATCCAATGACTTCATTTCATCTTTCATTGCTTCCAACCAAGAATCTGAATCTGGCATATTAATTGCTTCGTTCACAGTCCTAGGCTCATAAACATCAGTAAGAAAAGCATAGGCACAATTAACATTCAACATTGAGTAATTAAACCTTTCTAGTGAATAGCCATACCTATCAGGTTGTCGTCTCTCTCGTGTGGATCTCCTTACTTCCTGTGGTGAAGACATGTTCTTCTGAACTTGTAGAACCACTCGAGCTCTCCTCATCCTTAGGCATATTTGGGTCATCAGTCTCAGACACATTTGGGATTTGTAATATCTCCCTTTTAGAAGCAAAAGGGATTTCAACTGCTTCTTTTCCTTTTTCTATTTTCCCTGGTTGCGGATCCGTAGACACAAGTTTCATCTCATGAAAGATAATGTTCCTGCTGTACAACACCTTTTCAGTGAGAGGGTTCCACAATTTGTATCCCTTCACACCAATGCCATAACCAATGAAGATGCAGTTCATTGCTTTGTTATCCAATTTTGACCTTCTCACATCAGGTACATGAGCATATGCGTCACAGCTGAAGACATGTAAATGTATCAATGAGGGATTCTTACCAGACCATGCTTCCATAGGCGTTTTGTCGACTAGTGCTGCAGTAGGAGAACGCTTCAACAAGTAACTCTCTGTAGCCATTGCTTTAGCCCAGAACTTTTGCTCCAAACCAACATTTCTCAACATGCTTCTCGCTCTCTCCATCAAAGATCGATTCAACCTTTCAGCTACTCCATTCTTCTGCGACGTATAAGGCGTAGTCTTATGCCTCTTAATTCCATGATCTACACAAAATTTATCAAAATCTGCATTGCAAAACTCACCACTGTTATCTGTTCTTACACATTTAATCTTTCTCCCAGTCTAATTTTCTACAAGGCTTTTAAATTCCTTAAACCGATGAACACTTCTGATTTTCTCTTAAAAAAATAAATGAATGCTCTTCTTGAATAATCATCTATAAACGACACATAATATTTTGATTTAGACAAAGAAGGAACATCCACAGGACCAAATACATTAGAGTGAACATAGTCCAGCAAACCAGAAGACTTTTGAGAACTAGAATAAAACTGAACATGGCTTTGCTTTCCATATATGCATTGTTCACAAAATTCGAACTTAATATTACAATCAATCAGCCCCTCAACTAGGTTTTTATTCTTCAAGGTTTTTAAACCTTTCTTGCCAATATGGCCAAGTCTATAATGCCAGAGCATTGTTTTCTCTGCTGGAAGTTTAACTTCCATTGAATTAACATCATGTGTTGCCATAGCAACTTGATTGGACTTTACCAAGACACTATTACAACACATTGGTTTAGCATCTAACCTATACAATGTTCCAATGCGTTCACCCTTAGCTAAAACAATAGAACCCCTAGCCATCTTACAACCATCATGCACAAAAGTTACCTGAACTCCAACATCATTCAGTTTGCTAACCGAGAGTAAGTTCCAAGACAGACCACGTATATGAAGTACACCATCAATTCCCTTTACTCTACCATCGGGGAACTGAATTCTAACTCTTCCCCTTCCAACGATCTCCAGTGTGGAGTCACTTGCCATAAGCATCTTTCCACCATCGTACGGTTCGTACTTTGAGAACCACTCTTTATGAGATGTCATGTGGAATGATGCTCCTGAATTGACTAGCCATACATCATCAGATACAGGCACTACCAAGGCTGCTACAAAGGCATCAACGTCACTCTAAGAATATTCAGTGTCAGAAGTACATTTCTTCTTCTTCTTCTTTTTCTCCTCTTTGCAATCCTTTCGGATATGACCTTTCTGCCTGCAATTCCAACACTTTGCCTTGGACTTCTTTCCAGGAGTAGAGGATCTCTCCTATGACTTTGACTTCGTGTCCTTCTTCTTGCTTTTGTCCTTAGATCTACCTCGAACAATGAGAGCCTCTTTAGCCGCCTTAGAGGATTTCCTTCACATCTCCTCTGACAAAAGTGCAACAACTACTTCATCCATTTTAAATTTGGTAGTAGTACTTCCGATGGCCATCACAAGGTGATCCCACAAATTAGGCAAAGAACTCAACAATAACATACAACACTCCTCTTCACTAATGGACACACCAACATAAGTTAACCGTGCAATCACCATATTGAACACGTTTAGATGATCTGCCATAGATGTTCCTCCGTCCATCTTTAGAGAGTACAACTTCTTTCTCAGGAAGAGCTTGTTTACCAAGGATTTGCCCTGATAAATGTCTCCCAACTTCTTCCACAAAGAATGTGTGGTTTTCTCTTCATGGACATTCAACATAACAGAATCTGCAAGGCTCAATCTTATCAGTCCTTTGGCGTTTCTATCCGCTAGATCCCAATATTCATGCTTCACGCCTGGAGGCTTGTTGCTAGACATAGTGATCCACAGATCTCGGTCAACCAACATGTCTTTAACTTTAAGATGACTTAAGCAGAAGAATAGAGCACATATAAAGACCATGCACATGTACACATAGATTTTTACCGTGGGAAACCTTTCGAGAAAAAACCCACACACCAAAAAGCTGAGTGTCTCCTTTGTATTACAGTAAACAATATTAATATAATTGACAACGAACTTTTTGCACAGGCCCAGATTGTACTACAATCAACCCAAATTTCTATCACACTTTTCCCAATGAAACTTGTAGCAGTTTATATATACTGCAATCCGTTATGAAACCTGGTGCGTTAACTGCCACTACATAAAAAATGGTTACTGACAGCCTTGGCACTCCTCCATCCGACAGTCACTGAACTATGTATGTACATAACCTTACGCTAGATACTACTACACAAGCATCACTGTTTGGTATGGAATCACTGTACGCTCTACATCTTCATCGCAAACCTTCGTACACTATGAGGGCATGTCCGTATGTCACACTGCTGGATCTTTCCACACAGTCCGTACGATGTGTCCCTCCGCATAGTCCGCAGGGTGACTCTTTGCATAGGCCGTACGGTGTCTCACAACACACCACCACATGGTAGTACAATGTCTCACCGCACGGTGAACAACCACCGTACGATGAGTCCACTGTACGTGCCTCTTCATTCTTAGCACATATGAGCAAAACCTGTTTGAGTAGCCTAGACAAAAAATACCAATGCCCACAGAGCCACAACGAAAAGCACCCAACCTTGGCAAGAACACAAGATAAAAAGAAGGAAACCATACTCTGCAACCACTGCACTACTCCCTCCATTCATAATTTCAGGTGAAGAATAACCCAGAATGGAACTCCTAGAGAAAAGGCCACCATCCTCTACAAATGCCACATAGAACCCATCCTCTGCAATAGCCGTGTTTAACCCAGAAACCAATCACGACTAGAGGGAGGAACGGGAGGAGGCCACATACCACAAAGCTCGACCACCACCAATCCTCATCACTATCATTTGCATCCTCACCCAGATAACCTTCTCCTCCCTCGACCCCCCCCGCCCCCCTCCAAAACCCTCACTCCTTCTCTTCCTCCTACTTCCCTCATTTTTTCGCTTATCTTGATTACTTTAAGGCCAAAAATAATTAGTGAATGTGTTATTGCTTTTTAGTTCTAATGAATACATTTCATTCAATTATGAGTAAGTTCAATTGTACAAAGTTAATGATGCAATCATGTCTTGAACAGTATGAAAAATGGAATAAGAAGTAAGCATGTACAAATTGTTAATTTTTTTTATTATATAAATCTCGTAAAAAGATAAATATTTGGTTTGTACAAATAAATACCAACATAGAATCAATTCAGAAGTACAATTTGTAACAACCAACTGACTAATACCAAAGCAATAATATATGTCTTTATTATTTACAAGGTTGAAGTTGCAAGATATGTGAGGATACAATTTTTAATTGATAATAGTTATTATTAAATTTAAATATGTTTAAGAAATAAATCTATATTTTTATATAAATAAATTTAAGACATATTTAAATTATAATGATAAAAATAATCTATTTTAAGGTAATGAGATAGTGGTAACCATAACAAATTATAATTTTTTTTTATGATGAAAATTATATACCATATAATTTTAACATGATATTTTCCATTATTTTTAGTGTTTGTCTCCCTTGTTATGTTTTTAGATCCATCTAATCGTGTCTTAGCCTTTGCCCCTCCCTTGGTGTCCATGTGGGCTTTGTGTTTTTTAATGTTTATGTTTTTTTTTATGTGGGTATATTTAAATTATATGAACTAACATTAAATTGGAAAAAGTATTTTATTATATCTTCTCATATATGATTGAACAATAAATTTAAAAAGTAAATTCAATGTCTTACAATCATTTTCAGTCATTTTTTACCTTGTTGTACTTGTACAAAAGTATGCCATACTAATGTCCTCCAATTTTGTAGTTACACAACAATCATTTCTTTCTAAATCTACCACCTTTCTAGTCTAAGAATGTGAATTTAACAATTGTCAAATCCATTAGATGAATGACAATTTAGCTAGTTCATTTGGCATGCTTCTCTATCTTCCCTATCAACCAACCTTTTGTATCACTCAAACTATCAATCTCTTTATCTTTCATTCTTTGAACTTTTAAAGCGAATGCAACTCTTTCTTTCTTGTTTGAATATAGTTTAAACAAGAAAGGAAATTATAGATAAGACTAAGTAGTTGATTGTTCTTTATTGATATAATAACTAAGTAGAAAAAAAATATTTCACATCTTAATCTTATCTAGAACATAAATACAATTAATTGGAAATTTGAACACATAATGAAGTCTATTCAATTCTACTTCCCTATTTACATTTTAGTGAACCTATCTTATTCTATTACTAATTTCACATCTTCTTCTATAAAAATTGTTAAATTTAATTTTGTGTTCTAAATTTACTAATGATCCTTTTGATTTATGATCTTTACCAAATAGCATGAAGTATTCTATAAAATCAATTGACAATTAAATAAATGACAAAATAAATTATAAACTCTTTATAAATAAAACGTTCGAATTAATAATTAATTTTTTTTACCAAAAATTTTATATATATATATATATATATTAGTATTTTTATTCATAACAATCAAACATTCAATAATAGTTTTACATCTCATTTCTATTAAAAATAATTAAATTTATTAATTAAAATTTACTTTTATTCATTAAATAAAATAATAATTTAATTATAACTATGTGGATGAAATCATGCACAAATACAAATAATTGAAAATCTAAGCTAACATGACATTCATTCAAACACCTCAAGATTGAGAACCCCGTTAGAAAAGGAAATTGGAAACATCAAATAATACAAAATAAATGGAAACCAATGTCCCTTTGATTTGATTGTTCTCTGATCGGATGTGTGCTCGATGACATTGCGAGTGCTTGATTATGCTCCATGATGTGGGATTATGCAAAATGGATTCAAGATATGAGTGGGATGATGGAACGTGAGTATGAAAATTGGCATGGTAACGGTACGAGCATGACAAGATGGATGAAAATGCTGCATTACAAGGGTATGATTGCAATAACATAGATTAAATTCGGCATTATGGAATTATGGATGTATGAAAGTGGATGAATGGATTAGAAAAGGGAAGGTTTAGATAGGAAAGGAAGGGAGATGAAGGGCCTTGAAAATGCAACACTTGTCCTCAAGGAGGACAAGTGGCAATCCTAAGAGTGCCATGTGGAATAAGATTCCACACTTGTCCCCAACAAGGAAGGCCACAAATGTCAAGAAGGGGCTTGACATGTGTCCTCAAGGACACATGTCCATTTTGAGAGAAAGACACGTAAAATAGGTTTCAATTTCCTAATATTAAGGAAATTAGGGAATCATGAGTGTGCACACACATGTGAGGGGAGGTTAGGATAGGATAGGATAAGGGTGGTTGGGAGGATACGATTGGTTAGAACCCATGGGTTAGGCTAGGGGTTGGGTTAGAAAGGTAGTTTAGGTTAGGAGACATGTGACTCAAAATATCATATCATATGTATTAGTAATATATATAAATATTTATATATTAAATAAAATATATAAAATAATATTTTAAATACATTACATAATAGTAATATAATATATTATATATTTTACTTATATCTAAAATATTATAAAAAAATATTATGATTTGATTGTGGTTAGGGTGGTTAGACAAACACCTACTTCTTATCTTATTCATGAAATTTTATTACTATTGCATTGAAATTTCAAATTTTTGTCAAATAGATTTATTTATTTATTTATCTTTCCAGAAAACAACTAGTAGCTTAGAAACTACATTCAATTTTCTACAAATTCTATTCTTACATATTTTTGAAATAATGTTGATAACTTATTCAAATTTTTACGTCAAGTTGCCTAACTCTATTTTTTTGAAATTTCATTTCCACTTAAGGGCTTGTTTGGCCCACCATGATCTTGCACATACCCATATTATCATCTCATTTTTACACTTTTGGTAAGATAGAAAAAGGCGTCACTTCGAGGCTTAAGAGGCTCAAGTTGTTTAGGCCAAAAGTAATCAAGAGTGAAACTTCCATGCTTCACCGTGGTATGGTAAAGGCTATGATCAATTGTTATGATAGTACCATTATGAGGGAATTCTAAATATTCATGAATGGTAGAAGGGATAGATTTCATGAAAGAGAGCCAAGGATGTCCCAACTTCACATGAAATTTATTCAATGTAGGAATGATAATAAAAGTCACATCTAAGCACTTAGTATCGACCTCAATGGGGAGAGTAATAGAACCAATAGTAGAGCAAGAGAAATCATCATACACCTTGACCATAACATTAGATTTATCATATGCCACTTGATACAATTGTAAAATATAAAGATTTTCTTTGGTGATTACATTCATCATACACATTGGATCAATTAGCACCCCTTATGAGAGTTTATCTTTGATCTTTGCAATGATATGTAATGGGCCATCAGGTCACTAGGATCAAAGGTAATGCATAGGTCTTTAGGAGGTGTAGGTTTGTCAACAAGATTCACAATATTATTAAAGACTCAATACCAAGGTCATCAGGAGAAAAGGCAAGAGGCTCAAACTCAACAATATTAGTAGAGTGGGAAGGCAAAGGATTGGTGAAGATTTGGAGATTTTGAAGAGGAGCTATGAATTTGTTTCCTTTATCATTCACACTAGCCATAGATATGGTATTATTATCAATGAATTCTTGAATATTACTCCTTAAAGTATAACACTTCTCAGTATCATGACCAGGTTGATAGTGATATTGACAAAAGGCTTTGGGGTCATGATAAGATGGTAAAGGTTTGGAGGTATCAATTAGCTTAATGGGAGGAAGTTTCAACATATTAATATTTATCAACCTCAAAATTATATTATAAAAATATTAAGAAAGAGGAGTAAACTAATTCTTGAATCTTACTCATTAAAGTATAACACTTCTCAGTATCATGACCAGGTTGACAATGATATTGGCAAAAGGCTATGGGGTCATGATAAGATGGTAAAGGTTTGGAGGTATCAATTGGCTTAATTGGAGGAAGTTTCATTATATTAATATTTATCAACCTCAAAATTATATTGTAAAAAGATTAAGAAAGAGGAGTAAATTCTTTTTCTAAAGTATTTGGATAAATGGGCCACACTTGATTGCGTAACTGCCACTTGAGTATTGATGTTTCTATTTTTCTTGATGTATCTTCTTTTAGGTTTAAACTTCACAAAATATTGTTGAGCACTCTCATTCTTATCAACTAGAGCCATTGAAGGAGATTCTTCAAATTGACTCACTTGAAGCTGATAATTATGGAGCACTACACACAATTGCGTAAAGGAAGAACTCAGAAAATAGGAGCTTATTTCTAATATCTTTTTGTATATTAGCAATACAAATTATTTGAACTGCATGATCAGGATTAGGATAAGCAATTTGAGAATACAAATGTTTATATCTACCAATAAAACTAGTCACTTTTTCTATACTCTTTGCTTACAATGAATCAAATTAGTCAAAGTAATCTTAGGACCAATGTTATTGTGATATTGTTGAATGAAAGCATTAGCCAATTTTTGAAAGGATGTAATAGAATAAGGAGATAAAGAAGAATACCATTGCAAAGCTTTATCCCTAAAGGTTCTAGTAAACAATTTAGCCATAAGTCTTTGGTCATGAGCAAAATCACTACACAAATTTTGAAATGTTTTCACAGGAGTCAAGGGGTCAGTTTTTCCATTGTATAACTCCAATTGAGGAACTTCCATATGTTTAGGAGGGACACCACAAACAATGTCATTGGATAATGGGATCACTACATCAAATGTGGGCACATTATATTTGGATTGAGCCATGGAAGCTAATTGTTATTGTAGGGATGTAACAGTTTGGGCAAGATTATTAATGGTTGCTTCGGTGGATGGATTGAAATTGGGCATATTGGATTGTGATGGAGAAACATTTCTTTATGTAGGTGGAGGTTGAGAATAAGGAGGTAGAACATTATGATATGTGAGTATGGGAGATGATTGCGATACAAATGGAAGACTCACAGAAGGGGGTATGTAAGAATATTGATTAATGGGATTTCCCGCATGACTAAAATGTGTAGGATTAACATTTTACATGGAATTAGTCATGATGGAAGATGTAAAAGTAGGCACACTAGGCGATGTAGGCATAGTAATGGAATGGTTGACTTGACTAGTGAGTTAAGAGTAACCAAGGACTTCAACACAACTTTTGATTGACATGATATTAGTGTCAAGAATATGAGCAAGGCCATGCAACCAATCAATACCAATTTTATCACTTTACACCATTATCTTTAATCCTTCAATCAAAAGGATTGCCTCACTTTTCGGGTATTGTTGACCCATCCATTATTGAATATTTTTAGATTCATTATCAATCTTCTCCAATTGGTCAATGATAACCCTTATTAGTGATTCATCCATATCATGAGAGGAGAATGAAGATAAATGATGTCATTTTTTTGGTTAGAGGAAGCACCCACATTCTCATGAAATAAGTTATCAAAATTAGGCTCCACATCCTTAGTAATTAAACCTTGGGAAGCCTTAATTGTACAACTTCTTCTCATGGAAATATTATAGGTATGACTAATGGTAACAAAATTCATGCACAAAGGAGGGAAATTTGAATGCACAAATTGAAAATTGTGATTAAACAATGCAAATTTTTGTAAAAATAATTGATTAACCAATTAATTAAACAATGTAAATGTTGGATTTGAACAATAAATGCCTCTAAATCATAGCATAACATGTCATTAAGATCAGATCTGAAAATACTCTTGAAAAATTATGCAACCCATAAGTTAATTTTAGAATTACAAATTAGACTTTTGTGAATTTAACCTCTTAATTTATGTAATTCAATTGAAAATGAGATCTATGATTGCAAATTTGAATTTTAAAAGGAATAAACAATTACATTTGAGACAATAAATCCAAATTAAGCATGAAAGTTGTTGGGTTCACTAAAATGTAATGGTGAAAAATTAGGGTTACGGTTGAATTAAGATAATAAAACCACTAAATGACCTAATTAACCATTGCATTGGAAGGAGATAAAATCTAATAGATTTGGCCTTAGAAGACTAAGATTTTGATAAGATTCTATCTCTGTTAATAAGTCTTTTCTCCTTCCTAAGTTGAATTGATTTGAATTGTTGAAGATTAGGGAAAAATAGGTCATAATTGAAGTAATCTGATAGAAATAGTAACCTACAAATATCGTGTGGATCCACTAACATGGATTTGAGAAAAAGAATATGTTTTGGATTTGTTCCCAAAAGTTTGGGCTGATTTTTCAAGACCGGGTAGTATCAATTTGCCATGGTCCTCCGATTTTCTAACTGTTGAAAGTTGAACCTATTTATCTCTGTGAATTATGTCGATCCTCTTCATTATAGCTTTGCCCCTCTTTACACACACAAAGAAAAGGTGAAATATGTTGGGAATAGAGGTTTTCCTTAGGTCAAACCCTAGTTTTTGAATTAACCATGAAATTGTATTGATAAATGTAAATGAAAGACTACAGTAAAATGCTTTCTTTTTGAGGGAAATGATGAAAATGATTGAAACACTAATGATATAACTCAATGAATTTTTGTTTATCTCCACAAAGGAATTAAGGTTTCATGTAGGTTGTCTTCATAAAATATAGATCACGAATGTCATCTTCAATGCTTGAATCTTGACTTCATTTCTGCTCCAATGCTTGATGAAAGATTGATTTCTTGCTCACTTGAATTTTCTAGACTGTAACTGAGATCTTGAATGAGGCTAGGTTTAAAATGAGATGGGTAGACCTCTTTTTATACTCGCTTGTCAAAAATCAAATTAAATTTCCACAACAGGCCAACACAGGGCTAGTTTTCCCGCTCAAAAAGTTGACCATTAGAGGGGGCCAATTTGGGGCCAATTTGAGAGGTTCAGGGTGCATACACCTTGGTCTTAATTTAGGACCATGGCATGGCATGCCTTGGTCCTAATTTGGGCCCAGGGCATGGTAGACCCTAGTCCTAGAAATTAGGTCTTCGAATTGGAGGCTAAAATGGAAAAAAATGATGAAAATATGAAGTAGATGGGTGGTGTGAACAAAATTAATATTGCAAATAGGCCTTAGAAGAGGAAATACCAAAATGAGGCCTAAATGAGGACAAAATTGTAGGTTCTTGTTAAATTTAGGACGCTACATAGTGCAACCAGTAGAATTCCATGGAAACATCTTGCTATGTTGACATGTCACAACGTCTTTACTCCTTAGGATGACTTGTGTTCCTCTCCATGTAACACATTTGATTTTAAGGGGAGGCTATCATATCTGCATTCATATCATGTTAATCTTAAATATTTTATCAGATAATTCTTTTCGAAATATGTTTGCATCCAAGTATCAAATCTATTATCTTGTGTGGGGGATAAACCACCGGAATTTATCCAATTGAATTCTTAAATCTCTTTGTATCTTTTATGTGTCTATCCTACAACACAATTTATAGTAGTCACATGCCAACTGATCATATGGCTAAGAAGCATAATACAACTTTCTAACCATGCCAACACCATCTCAATGATCTTTTATCTGAATGGTCGTTATCTTGTAATCTATGCTTGATCATTAGTCATTTTTGTATCCAAATTTTCTCTTTTCGTCTAACATTTTTGATAGCTAGCATGTATGTGATGATGCAACCTAGTGCTATCCCGTGAAGGTTCGACTCAAGTTTATTCCTTGGTGGCAACTCCGCATGGATAGAAGTCTCTTCTTCCCCTTTGTGTCTTAGTATATTTTTTTTCTCATTTTCTCTCTACTTTAGCTTGCATCTCCTTTTGATATTCTCACCAAAGTGGGGCAAAATATAACATCATAAATTGTACCTTGTGCAATTTCATGTCACATAGCATAGCACCTTCTCTTTATCTAAATTAGAGACGATGATTGGACCCCATCTTCACTTGCTTGCTTAGCCCACTTTGCCATTTGTCTTGCTTGATCTCCAGACTGTTTGGATTGAGTTATTCATGGACACCTGCGTGTCGCAAAGATGTCTACACATCGCACAATCATCCTACAAGTATTTAGATCGAAGGTGGCCATTGGGATATTATAGATGCTAATTTTGGCAATTTAACATTTCCTTGAGTGCCCACCAACTTCAGGACACTTCCCAATCCCCTTAACTTTCCTTTCTTGCTCCATTTTGCTTGCTCGGATGCTATTTGATTCTCTTTTCACAATATCTTAGACTTTATAACTTGTTCTCTACATCTTGAATAGTTTCTTCTCCTAGTTGGTTATATTATCACCATTATTAAAGCTCTATCAATTGGGAAGATTCACGCTTTCCCTCACCCCAAAAAGATCCAAGTTTTTGGTGTTCAATGGATAGTTCTTTATCTCTTGTTTATTGTATTTGTTTATGGTGAAAATGGATAAACAACAATATTGAAGGACTAAATGAATTCAACCACAAAACCCTAGCCTAACAACAACAAAGATCCACCATAACATATGAAGATTACCTAAGACAATGTAAATCAAATGAAATCACAAAGATTATACCATCATATGTCCAATAGGGTTTGGATCTCCATTCTTCCTATCTCCATTGATCTTGCTTGATATATTTGCTCTCAGATTTTATGTGCACAAGAGCTCAACAAAGAACAAAAATGTGGTCGCAAGTAGGCTTGATTGCATATGCAAGTTCGAAAGCGTAGTCGGGGCTGAATGCATAGTGAGTGAGTTTTGTGTAGATTGATTGATTAGGGTTTGATAATGAAGGAAGTATCCTCTTATATAGAAGACACTATATGAAATGGAGGGATAAGATTGAGAGGTGTAAAAGAGGTCGGCTATGATTAGAGGGTAGGTAAAGAAAATAATAAAATAATAAGAGGGTAGGTAGTGTAGGAATTAAGAGATGAATGACATGTGTCATAGGTAGAAAAGGCTAATGAATTAATTAAATAAATAAAGATTTATTTAATTAATAGAAGAAGTGGGATCAATTAAATAAATAAGATATTTATTTAATTTAAGAAAAGGATAATTTAAATAAATAAAGGTATTTATTTAAATGAGAAATAAGGCTAGAAGAGGATTAATGAATTAATTAAATAAATAAAGATTTATTTAATTAATAGATGAAATGCGCTAAAATAATTAAATAAATAAAAATATTTATTTAATTAGACATGACAATTTTAGGTGTCTACAGGATTGTTTATTTGATAATCTTTGATATAGCATATGGTTGGTTGCATTTCCTTTATTGTATTTCCATTATTATTTATCAAATCTATCCATCCAACTATCCGTGGAGGTGGAAACACCAAAACAAGACTTTGATTGTGGCAAACCTCTTATCACAACCATCCAACATTTTATCCTTAGTCGTTTGTGTGCAAGTTCAGTGAGGAAAGACATAAAATTTGTTGAAGGATTCATTAGTTGGACCATCTATAAGTATTTCTATCTTATTCCTTGCTATTTGATCAATCACTTGCATTCTATGTGCTTTTAGTTTATTGTTTTTATTATATTTGTAGTAGAGTAGAAGGTTCCAGTTATTCTATATTTTCTGGTACAGATTCTTATACCTCATCTGTACAATATGCTTGTGTGTCATGCTGTTATCTTAGACCTGAACGAATGTCCTGGATAAAGAGCATATGAAGTTTGAACTAAGTGGACTTGATGGCCTGCACTTTTGTTCTCCGTAGTTAAAACATTTTTATCTATCAATATGCATAGTTTTACATTCTCCTTTTATCCTAGCGAGTAAAATTAGAGGTTAGAGAACGCCAAAGGTTTGCTCAAAGTGGAGAGAAGGTTATTGAGTCCTCAAGGGGTTTGATCACACTTCATAGTGGTTCAGTTTTCCTCCTCTACACCTACAATTAGCATGGAGTTATACTAGTATTAGCAAAATGGGTCCTTCTACTTAATTAAATAATGTCATTTGCAAAATGGGGCCTCTAACACATTGAATATTTAATATTTTTGGAGAAATGAGCTCTCATAATAATAATTTTTTTATTGTAATAGTGAATATGCAAGTGAATTAATATGATTCATCCAATATTCTATGGGAAAATATTAATTACAACATTGGAAAAATATAGTTGTTATTGGAAAAAATATTAATTACATATGCCTCATAAAATAAACTGATGGCAAATTAAAATGCATTGGACTGATAATTCATAAATTTAAGGTGTCTAGGCAGTGAGCAATATGTTTGCCAATTTAAATATGTAATAGGCCAACATTGGGGTAAAGAAATAAGAGGAATTAATCACTAAATTGAGCTTGGTCTACTTGTCCATCAGGGAAGTAAACTTGGGAAAGGTGTCGGGGCTGTCTGCCACAAAAAGGTGAAAGTCGTGAATACGGATGAAATTTAACCTACAAAAATACACTTACAACAAATCAAAATGATTCTGCTGTGAGGAACTGTCACTTCCTGATGACTGTACAACAGTAGTGTATGATAACAGTTGATTCTAGAATATAAATTCGTTTGAATGATAAATCATTATAATTGCAATTCTAGAATATTAACCAGTGTATAATGACAGAAAATTCTTAATCAATTTGTGATACTAATGACATAACATTCATCATTCTTAATTACTAAAATAAAATGCAAAGCAATAAAAATCAAAATGACACACATTTCTGAAATAAAATTACATAAATAAAAAATCACCAAGCGCCTTATGAAGTGAGCCCTGCCTCCATAGTTCGCCTGGTAATGAAATGAGATCTTTTCTTCTACACCGAACTGAGTATGCGAATAATATTTATCAGAGAATAGAGTTTCAAAATCTGCATACAAATCTGCGTACAGAAAAGTCTACCTTCGAAATCTACCTTATGCTGCTTATATATATGCAACCTTATAACAAATATGCCCAGGATTAGTTTGTTTGTTTTGGCCTGTGACCAGCAAACTATAATGTGATGGCTTACATGAACTATTGGCTACTAGCCACGAATTGAAAATGGTTTTGTTATAACAACGAGGGAAATAGGTAGATACAGCTGGCTAGCACATCCTCATAGCAGATCTTCTCCTTGATTAGCTCCCAAAAATCTCATGGCAGTATTCATTGGTAGAAAAGACCATGTTCGTGGAAGTTGATGTTATCAAAGGGAATGAGGAAACAAAAACTCAGTCACGATACAGACAAGAAGTTCCTGGATGGAAGGTGACAGGAAGATTATAGAAAGTTAAGACTTGAAATAACAATGCTCATTGATAAATACAATCAATAATCAATTTTCATAATTTAATCTCAAAACTATATTAATTACCTCTTATATATATGTAATCATATGCAACATAAAGACTGCAAAATGGTATGATATAGAATAGAAATGAAATGTTGGAATGTGTATGGAGGTGTATGAAATAAGTCAGAATATGTCATAAAATGAGTCATAATTTGCTCTCATCAATATGGCTGATATGAATTATTTGTCAGTTGGCAAAGATTCGCTATTAAAATAATCTTGGTTAATCTTGGTTCTAGTTATTTGAATAGATCTCGCATCTAATCACAAATTTTGAATTAATCTCTTATGTGCATGTTTTGAGATAATGGAATAAGATGGTAGATTGTTTAACTGAATGGACCTCAAAAAAGACTCATAGTTAAATGTAGTTGATTGGAAGAATTTAGAATCTCAGGATGAATCTTAGCAACTCATTAACTTATTCATGATGATTGAGAAGAATAACTTTAGAAAGTAAGTAAAATTCTGATCTTCCCATAAATATTGTTTGACAGTTTTGTAATATCCCATAGTTGATTCCTTTGTATCGTATGCAGTATCCCATTAAAAACCATCAAAAGCTCCCACATGACTAGAACAGAGGTAGGTGGGGACTCGGCCAAACCTCTTGTACAACCGAAATTTTATTTGACAGTAACATTCATCAATAGAGCTACGAGGGCCAATATATTATACTATATTCATTCATTGTTTTCCGTCATTACCTCGTGGAAGCAGTCTATAGATGTAGAGGTAGGTGAAATTAACATCAATGGCGACCATCCTCTGTAAATTTATTTAAAATCTCCGTAAACCAAACAACTCATGCATACTTTCAATGTAATCATTAGGAGTTGGTGAAACAGCAGTAAAAACATTGAATTTTAGTGTACAGTATTTTACTATAAATTTATACGAGTATTGTATTGTAATTCATAGCAAGCTGCATAAGAAAAGATGGAGACTTCTCCTGTTTGTTTAGTTTCTGATCTTCGAGTGAAAAGAGAGAGCTTGACGATTTTACTTCCAGAGAAGATAAGAGAAAGGAGGATACTCTTTTTGAGCAATATAGACCAGAAGCTTGTGCATTATGTGCAAAAGGTGGTGCATTTTTTTGCTGCGGATGTGGAAATTCCATTCGAAGCAATAGTGTACGTGCACACAAAGGCGCTGAACAAGCTTCTTCTTGCTTATGATTTCATGTGTGGGAGGCTCATCTTCAATTCAGAAGAAAAGAGGTTCCAGATTGACTGTAATGCTGCAGGAGTGCCTTTTGCCGTCTGTAACAGCGAGCTCTCTTTAGAAGAACTCGGGGATATCACTTATCCCAATCCGGCCTTCACCCAGCTTTTTGTCATTCCTGGGAATGGGAGGCCCGAAGATGAGCCCCTCATTTCTTTTCAGGTTAAGTAGCCAATGGGACAAAGGTTTAGATAGATGGTTCTGTGTAGGTAGATAGTTTTTATGGTTTATCTAAGTTTTAATTTGTTTAGGTGGTTTATATTAAAAAATGAAATAAGATTTTCAATGTATATATTTAAACAAATTAAAATCAAAAGATATTGCTTAAACTCAATTGTCTTTATGAAAAAAAAGATTTAATTGTTTAACCTATTTTTGTATAGGTGACTAGATTCAGATGTGGAGGATTCGCCATGGGAACTGCGGTAAATCACTGTCTGATGGATGGGTTTGCGCTACAAGAGTTTGCCAAAAACTTCGCCTTCTTAGCCAAGAAAGGAGAGGTGGCATTCGAACCAGTGGTGGATCGGACCTGCTTGAAAGCTCGATGTCCCCCGCAGATAAATTACGAGCATCACGAGTATTATCAGAACCATTCTGAGATTGGTGCCAAGGCCTTGAATTCCTCCATATTTGCACAAAGAGATAAGGATGTGTGGCACAATAAGGTGTCCCTCCATAATCCTCTAGACGAGCACGTTTTTGGGCTGTTTTCTTTTTCAGGGAAAATGTTGCAGTCCCTCAAGACGAAGGCCATCAATGGTGGGGCAAAGCATTGCACTAGCTTCATTGCAGCTATGGCTCATCTCTGGCGTGCCAGAACTTGTACACTACCAAACATGGCTGCTCATGATGTTTCCACAGTACAGTTCGCCGTCGACATAAGGTCTAATCTAATCATGTTTTTGTAAGGTGTAGGTGTGTTTCTGTTTTCAACTGTCTATCAATGATATTCATCTTCAACATTTCAAGTCTTGCTAATGGATGTCAAGTATACTGGCATAACTTGAAACATTGAAGATGGATATTAAATCCAGGAGTTCACCTTAGCTGACAACTATGAACTCCCAACATAACCTTCTTAACTTCATATAGCATCTCGCATCTCTCTCTTTGAACTTCTTGCATTTCTTGCATTAATAATATAATGAATATGTATGTAAACTTCATGCTATTCAGGTCTAAGATGAGCCCCCCTCTTCCTCGGGAGTTCTCAGGCAACGCAACATTTACAGCCTATGCCAAGGCAACTGCGAAAGAACTGAAAGAGCAACCATTTTCCCACACTGTGAAGAAGCTGCAGGAAGGTGTGGACAGATTGACAGATGAGTATGTGAGGTCCAGAATAGACTGGTTAGAATTGCATGATGGAGTTGCATGTTTAGAGAATGGATTTCTGGCAACATCATGGTCCCATATGGGATTTCGAGATTTTGATTTTGGAGGAGTGATTAAGTCTGTGCATGCATCCCCTGTGGTGTCTGGGTGGACAGATGTTGTCATATTTTTGGCCAATCCAAAGGACAAGGAAGGAATACAGATATATATTGGTTTAGAGGCTGCTCACATGAAAAAATTTCGTCAACTTGTTGGAATGGTGGACACCATTGCTGTTTAGTCCTTAGGAGGTTCAATGCAAGGATCCTTATGTCTTTCGTGGACTAGTATGTATTTCCATTTCAAGTTTAGGCAAACCTTGACTGAGCATTTATGTTTACTTTCTTTGTTACTGTCAACATAAAGGTAGAACTAGAAGTAGTTGCATCACTGGCTGCAATTTAGTTTTCATAGAAGAAATTAATTTTATCTTTATTTGTTTATGCATTTTTTGTGTTTATACTTTCATTAATGGAAGTTTGTTTTTGCTTTTTACATTTTTGTTTTTGTTTATTCCATCAGTAAGACATTATTTTGGTTCAATCATTGAATTCATTGTCTATTTAACAAGTGTTATTGGAAACTATTATAATACATCTTTTTTATCATAAATGGTTTCAATTTTAAATTTATTATTTATTTTAACAAACATTATCTGTTTTTAGTTTTTTTTATTGTTATTCATTTTATTTGTAAAATATATTTTTTGAATGGAAGATTACATTTATAATTATTTTGATTTCTTTAAAATTATATTTGTAGCTAGGAAATCGGAAATCATCAAAGCAAGTAGTATTAGTAATCTAGCTGAATCACGAAAGCTCAAATGCAATGATCAATCCTAAACACACTCAATAAAGACATGAAAACAAGACATTCAAGATTGAAAACTAAGCAAACCAAATGCATACTTGAATATCTCCTTCATGTGGCTCCATTGTTCTTCTTTCTCCTTCAAATAGCTTTGTTTGTGGATCTCACCTACTAGTGCATAAGCATGATATGAAAGCAAGTAGACAAGGTTGTAGCGCAAGAATACTCGAAGTGTGATTGATTCGGGGATCTATTCGAAAAAGTGATTAGTTGGGATTGAAGAAATTCATCCAATTTATAGACAAATTGGAAAAAAGATCAAATTAGCATGAAGAGATTCGAATGGAAATTGCAAATCAAGAATGTCAATTATGACAAATTATGACAAATTTGCACTTTCTATGCAAGATTGATTGATTGATAATTCATGACAAAATTATGACAAATTTCTATGTCAAAATTGATTGATTGTCAATTATGACAAATTATGACAAATTGAAATGTCATTCCCATGAAATTAGGAGAAATAGGAGGAATTAGAAAATTAGATGAATTTAGAAATTAGGAAATTAGAAAATGAGGAAATTAGGAATTAGGAAAATTAGAAAATGAGGAAATTAGGAATTAAGTGAATTAATTAACAATTTTTCATTTATTAATTAATTCACAAAGAGGGAAGAATTAATTAGCCAATTAAATGAAGATTTAATTGCGATGAGAAGACTTAGGATAAATAAACTTATTAACCTAGAGGAAGAAATGACAAACAAGGTTAAATGAATAAATCATGAAACCCTAGAAGACGAATTAGAAATGCAAGGACGACAATTAGGTCTTGACAAAAGATAATTGATGCAGGGTCGATTTGATCATGATTCTGACTTGATAAATGATTTGATTGATAAATGCGCCAATTGACGAGGAACAATGACTAATTGATCCAAATTGATATGATTAAGAAAGACAACGATCGATGACAAATCGATCACAAAATGACAAAATTGACAAGAAGATAAGGATCGATGACAAAATAGATTGCAAAACGACAAGATTGAAAATGTCAACGATCGATGACAAATTGATCACAAGACAACAAGATCGATGACAAATTGATCAAAAGACAAGGATCGATGACAAATCGATCGCAAGATAATAAGATTGAAAATGACAACGATCGATGACAAATCGATCACAAGACAACAAGATTGATGACAAATTGATCAAAAGACAAGGATCGATGACAAATCGATCGCAAGATAATAAGATTGAAAACGACAACGATCAATGACAAATCGATCGCATGATGACAAGATTGATAAGAGGACAAAACCCTAATTAGGATTGACAATGTCCAAAATGATGACAAATGAATACGCACATTGATGCGACAGGATAAGATTGACCAAAATCATGACAAATATTGTCGACAAGACCAAATTTGAGAGCGAGATAAATGAAGAATGCAGAAGAAGGAATCGATGCTCGCAAATGATAAAGACCAAGTGCGAATCATAGGAGAAATGTTAATGCGATGCAAAAACCCTAAAATAAGGCAATGCGCAAATGTTAAAGTATGATTCTGCAAGCATTGACCATTTTTAGACGTCTACATTTTGCCCCTCTTTGAGACAATGCGATTTCAAGCGTTGTTTCAAAGAACAATAATGAAAATGCCCCAGACAATGACAATGACATATGCATGCATGCCCCCTCGAGGAATTGGCCGGAAACATCTAGAAAAGAGGCCAATTGATCGATAAGAATGACAGAAGACGATAGGTTCGTACAGACTGCCAAGACTGACAGAAGAAATGTTAGTAAGCAGAAATTAGACAGAGGACAGTTAGAGATGAAGGAAAACTTGCTTTCACAAATGCACATGAATAGGTGAGAACCTTTATTTAATGTAGCAAAATGGATGCGTAGCATCATGGCATTGAAGGCTAGAGCTGAAATGCAACCCTTTTGTGCAAAAGACAGACACATCGTAGACAAACAACAATCACAACAAAAAAGAAAGGGACCATGAACCATCCCGGTCACTCTAAATCACTCAGTGACATCATTGAGCAACATAGGAACATGATCGAAGCCAAAGATAAATCAGTAAAAAGATAAGATGCACAAATTCCAACAAGTCAAACAAACATCTTGATCTTCATTGTCAAAAGTTGAAAGTGCTGATAGGACGATCATGCTGTCTGGTTTCAGGGAATGCGGTACCCCGTCTAAGATAGGACACAGTCTAGTTTTGAGTATACCACACCCTGTATAAGACCCATGATAGTGTGCCAAGGACGAGTGATATTGATGCTGACGTTCGATTGATATGACAGTTGTAATCAGTTTGAATGTCTGGTGTGATTGAAAAAGTTTATCTATTAAGGCATGATTTGCAGTAAAGCGTAGTGTTGGATTGCGTGTCGTTGGAGGGATGCTCAGCGATCTATCTATGAGGGGTTATTTATTGCAAAATGCTTTTCGAGTTTTTACAATTTTTTTGTGTTCATTTTTTCACGACTTTATTTGACTTTTTAGGGATTTTTTTCAGGACATTATTTGATTTTTAGAGATTTTTTTCAGGACATTTTTCAATTTTTTTTTTTTAGAGATTTTTTTTAGGACATTTTTCAATTTTTTTGATTATTTCAGGACATTATTCAATTTTTTAGAGATTTTTTTCAGGACTTTTTTCAATTTTTTATGACTTTATTTCAGGACATTTTTCAATTTGTATGATTTTTTTTAGGACATTTTGAATTTTTTATGATTTTGCCCCTAGTGTCTAGCAAGGCAAGGAATATGACAGGTGAATAAATAGGCTTTCTGAAATGATGGTGGATAGAGGGAAGACAAAGGACTTTTATCATGGAGACAATACAGATGCAATTTTTAAGGGCTATTGCGTGATGGGACAAGAGACTGGATATGACAATGTAAAGCAGTGACATGGCATGAGGGACATGTCAAGAGATTTTTGAAACCATGTTTAAATTTTGCGTCCTTATGTCAGATCAAGATCAAGGGACAGAAAGAGTGTATGGATAGTGATAAGATATGGATAGGATAAGCAAGACCAAGAATGGATAAGGGACATGGACTGAAGGTCGGGATTGGCTAAGGGATAGTGGCAGAAAGTTGCAATAAGAAAGGGAATATGGATGAAAGGTTATAATAAGCAAATGGATAAATGACCAAAAGCTATGATGGATGGAAAGTTGCAAACAAGATGCATAATGCTCATGATGATCCTCAGCCTTGTCAAGATCAAAGGTGGAAATGGAAACTGGACATGGGGGAGAATAGGATATGAAGGGTAATGATAGGGGTTCGATAGGATAATGAAACAATGAAGGACAAAAGGATGTGATAGGATAAAACCTGCCCCCAAGTACGGTATGCAAGAAGTTCATAGATTATGCATGACACCTGTTTGCTAGGTTTTCATATGGTACTTGCCCAAGGTGCCTGTTTGCCAGGTTTTCACCAGTGGACGAATTATTTTTGCTTTACTTTTTTTTTTTTTTTTTCAATTTTGACTTTTTCAATAGAAGGGGGACACGTGATAGGGGATGGAAGAAGGACTCAAGCATATTATTGTTTGGATAGTAGCCTTGAAAAAAAAAAATGGACCATGACCTTTAAAAGTATGCTCAAAGACGTTGGTAGGATAAGGACATGGAAAATAATATGAAACTAAGGCAAGGATTTATGCAAAGGATTGGACCAAAGGGATCGAAGGATGGAAAATATGCATTGGATAATGGATAGGGTATTGGAAGAATTATGCTTGAGTGGATGGAAATGTTGGCAAGGTTAACATTGGCACACACCTTGAGGGGTGATGGACTGATGGAGAAAAAATGTATTTTGGATATTGAGATTTTGATGGAGGAAAGGCTATGGATTTTGGGACATAAGGGCCCAAAATGGACGAAGAAGGTGATGGAGGAACAAATTTGAGAGGGTTGGATGGAGGAACAACAACTTTGGATGCCAAGTTGGATGTTTCTTTAGGCTTTTGTGCTTCAAGGAGCCGCTTAGGGATCCACATGGTTTTTGATTTTTCATGCTTTTGTGGTTCCTTGGAGTGCATTGCCTGCACAAGGGATTTAGGAACCCATATATATTTTGACTTTGCTTTATTTTGCTCAGTGGGCCTTTGTGGCCTTTTGGATATATTTTTCCCTTTATAGATCATATTGTTCTTTGTTTTGACATGTCGATTATATTGGACATGTTGATCCTTGAATACATGTGGATTTTTAGACTTATGACTTTTATGCTTGGCATCCAAATTGCTTGGAAGAGGGAAAGAATGTCGGTGTGGATGGGAATGATATGGAGGCCTGTGGGATGGATGGAAGGTTCTCCAAGATGTGTGCCTTTGCTGATGTTGCATAGGAGATGGAGGGATATAGGGACCTAGAATGGATGGAAGTGATGATGGGGAAGGTGGACATTTGGATTTTGACTTTAAAGGGATACCAACGCCTTGAGTGTGAGCTCTGTAGCCATGACCATTAGTATATTCTTCAATATGGAGGGGTTCTTGCTTGTGAAGGTCTACCCCTTTGCCTTTATGAATATCTTGACTTGTAGGATACTCTTTTCTTTGGGAAGAAGACGCGAGTCCATTATGAGGTGGATATGATATGAGAGAAATAATGAGATCTTGAAGTGGATTGGATTGCACCAAAGTGGAAGAACCCATTATGCATGTCGAGGGTTCATGAACATCTTGCACTGACACGTTAGAATCATGAGGGGGATTAGGATCATGAGGGGGACTAGGCTTTTGTAGTGGACATGGTTCAATGACAGGCTCTTCAAGAGATGGAATGGGAGAAATAATGGGATCATCAAAAGAAATGATATCTTGGAGTGTATATGGAGCATTAAGACAAGGAGATGGAGGAACAAAAGGATCTTGTGGAGGATTTAAAGGAATAATTTGATCTTGACAAGGAGGAAGATCATTGGAATCCTCTTTAAAGGTGCTTTGCTCTTGACTTTTAATGGGATCATCGGAAAGGATGGAAGGGATATCTTGATCTTTCTTAAGAAGTGGAATGTCAATGGGATTTGAAAGGACATTTTGTTCATGAAATGGAAGAGGATTGTTTGGGATTGGATGGACTGGGATATCTTGATCTTGCTCGGGGAATGGAGTGTCAATAGGAATTTGGATAGGGTGGACAAGAATAGGGGAATCATCGTGAGTGTCTAGGAACATGGGGTCCTGGTCAACAATTGGATGGGATGATAAGGTTTCAGGATCTTGATCTTGATCTGTTTCAAGACACGTTTCTTCATACTCTAAACTATCCTCTTGACATGAGGTTGGACTTTGGATATGCATGGGGGATTCAGACAAGGAATCAATGTTTTGGCATGAAGGAAATGCATTTTGAACATTTGTGATGGATTCTGGCAAGGAATCAATGCTTGAACATGAGGAAGAGGGACTTCGAATGGGGTCCTTTAAAACAGGTAATGGCAATAAAGTGCATGGTGGCATTGGGTCTTGTATTTCTGAAACATGACAAGGATGTGCATCATGAATTGGATTATCTTGAGAATCAATTATGAATAGCCCTTGGATAATTTCATCCTTGGGTGTATTGTTTGATGAGGACAATATGGAAGGTTCTTGTGAAACTTCTAAAGGTGTAGGGATAGATGCCACTGGAGAGTCAATTTGTTTGCGGGGAGATGAGGCATTGCTAGACATAATTATATTATCTTGATCTTCCTCAAAGAACTCACTTGGTAGGTTCCTTAAGATCCTTGCAATAAAGCCACCTTTCTTTCAAGGTTTTGACATAGTAGTATCTGGAATTTGAACTCGTTTGGCAAGGATTTGGTCTTGGTTTAATGCCATGTTTTGATATTGGACTTGGTTCAATTGTTCTGACATCTTTGAAACTTAGCTTGGTGTGGGCTGCAACCTTTGTTTTTGAATGTTTGGTTGTGGTTGTTGACATTGATATGTTGATTGAACTTGTTGATATTCCACCATTGGTTGAGCCATTTGTTGACATTGTATAGTTGGTTGGACATATTGTGGAAATTGGACCATTGGTTGTATTGGTTGTATATGTTGGACCATTGGTTGTGATGGTTGAAAATCTGATTGATAGTAAACACCTTCTTGTTTTTGTTGTGGAGGCACATAATGTTGAAATTGATGTTGTCTCTTTTCTTGAAATTGTTTCATCATCTCTATTTGGGAGAGGAGAGTTGGTATGTCTGATCGTTCAAGAAGAGATCTTACATCAATGGGCTCAATCTTTGGATTTCGACCTGGAAATTTTTGAAACATTTTGGACATTTGTGATTTATTCTTCTCAATGTTTTTCACTTTTTGTTCCAATATCTCCTCTTCTTGAGCTAGTTTCTCCTCTAGTTTTTGTATTTGGAGACTTGTTTCATCATAAAAAGTTTGATCGATATTGCCTTGTTGTTGGGTTGGATATAATTGTGATTGCCTTGGATTAAAATTCTATTGCATTGTCGGTTGATACGTCAAACTTTGTTGCATCATTGGTGCTTGGAATCTTGTTTCAATAGACATGTCACTATGCAATGTTTTCGGGATTTTTCAAGGATGATATATGATATGCAACTAAATGCAAACTAAAATAGATGAGAATGCAATCTATGGCAAGAATGCAACCTATGTTTTTGTTGTTTTTCAAGATTTTGACAAACTTTTTGGAATGCAAATCTGAGAAAGAGACCCTTAGGAAATTGAAATGATGTCTACACCTCAAAGGACAAAAGGACCAAGTAACAAAAGGACAAAATGACAATGTCTCCCCTATATGCTTGGATACTAAGCTAGGTTTGACCAAATGACATGGATGACAAAAAGACAAAAGTTTGATAAGGTCTAGACTTCCTAACAATGACTTAGGGTTTATCAAAGATTTGGATTACTCAAGTATGACAAAACCTAGTTTTGACACTATATGCAAAGGGAAAATTACTATGCAAATGACCCTAATATGATATGATAATGACCTAAGCTTAATGAAGAAACCTAGGGTATGCAAATGCAAATGTATGACAATGTCAACCTAAGTTTGAATTATGAAATGGTATTACTCTAATGCAAGAGGACACATGCAAATGGATGACTTTTATTGATATGCAAAGGAGTATGACCTAGGTGAAACTTAACCTTGGTAATTGACAATGAATTTGCAAAATGCAAACCTAGGATGAACCTAAATCTAAGTGACATGAATGTTGAGACAAGATTTTGAAAAATGTTTGACAACCATGTTTGAAGGTGTTTTGAACTTTGTTGAATGAAATACTCTTGTGTTTAAGCTTGTTTTGAATCAATTTGTCTTGTTTTTGAAATGAGATACAATTCAACTTTTGACAAACAAAGAAGACAAGATATTTCCACTTAGACTCAAGACAATCATGCTCATTCACACATTTCTTATGGTAGGCAAGGACATTAGGTACTTGAGAGGTAGACTCGTTATGGGATTCAAGGAGAATACATAGATGCTTGACCCCACGGGCTCCCCTCCACGACACTCACTTCTCAGGGCAGCCAAGCATCAGTCCCCATGGAAATCTCCCCATGGAAAACTTAGTATCTCTTCCAAGTATCTGAACTTGTCCTTCTCAAGCAACTAGAAGGATTTTTGGCCTCTAAATACAAGGTGTTTAGTAAGGATTTCTGTTAAGTGTTACTCCTTGGTGTCACGCAAGCGTGATTGAGACATTAAGCCCACCAAGATACCAAACAAATGTAGTCATGCAAGCACGATTTAGACCGTAATTTCCTACTTAGATGTTGATATGAGAAAGAGTTCAAGGGTCATCACTTCCCAAGTAACTGCAATTCCCACGTAACCCTTCCTTCAAAGCTTTCGCTCATCAGGTATTTATTTATAGTGAGTTAGAATGCGAAGGTATTCTAGCCGTACTCACTTTGGGTCATTCCCTTCTCACGATTGTCACTTGCTTGCAAAAGCAAATGGTCGGGAAGGTAGGCCCTCTAAAGGTGACACACAATCAAAAACATGAGCATGGTATCGAAGATCTGGATTTCTGATCACCCTAAGAAGGATGAGAGCATACTCTCCTACTCCAATGTCAAACTCAACAATCAAAGCAAACATACATTCATTCCATCCTATTTAGAAATCATACTAGGTGCCTAAATATTAATTACAAACACAAAGTTTAGTTGTAGTCCAAGGCAACCTGCAAAACCCAAGTCAGAAGTTTGATATGTTTAGTCTTTGACTATTGAACCTGCATAAAATGTGTTAGTAGTTTCATTTGTTGTCTTTGACATGCATATGCCAAGGTGCTGCACAGAGAATCAGTACCAAAAAAACCAAAAAAAGCAGAAACAGAATGCAAAAGAAAACAATTTGCAAGTGAAAAAACACTGCCTCTTACCTCTATTTCTGGCTCTACATAGGCGCAAAATGTCTCACACAAGCGCAAAATGCTTGACATAGGCACAAATTGTCCTTGACACAGGCACAAAATGCTTGACACAGGCGCAAAAGTTCTCAGAAGACCCTGCATTACCCTATTTCTTGGGTTTTTCACCTGCAAATCAACTCAAGAGCACTCAAAAGCATGATTAGGGGGTTAGTTCACGTCGGGTTCACCAATTAATGTAGCTAGGAAATCGAAAATCATCAAAGCAAGTAGTATTAGTAATCTAGCTCAATCACGAAAGCTCAAATGCAATGATCAATCCTAAACACACTCAATAAAGACATGAAAACAAGACATTCAAGATTGAAAACTAAGCAAACCAAATGCAGACTTGAATATCTCCTTCATGTGGCTCCATTGTTCTTCTTTCTCCTTCAAATAGCTTTGTTTGTGGATCTCACCTACTAGTGCATAGGCATGATATGAAAGCAAGTAGACAAGGTTGTAGCGCAAGAATACTCGAAGTGTGATTGATTCGGGGATCTATTCGAAAAAGTGATTAGTTGGGATTGAAGAAATTCATCCAATTTATAGACAAATTGGAGAAAAGATCAAATTAGCATGAAGAGATTCGAATGGAAATTGCAAATCAAGAATGTCAATTATGACAAATTATGACAAATTTGCACTTTCTATGCAAGATTGATTGATTGATAATTCATGACAAAATTATGACAAATTTCTATGTCAAAATTGATTGATTGTCAATTATGACAAATTATGACAAATTGAAATGTCATTCCCATGAAATTAGGAGAAATAGGAGGAATTAGAAAATTAGATGAATTTAGAAATTAGGAAATTAGAAAATGAGGAAATTAGGAATTAGGAAAATTAGAAAATGAGGAAATTAGGAATTAAGTGAATTAATTAACAATTTTTCATTTATTAATTAATTCACAAAGAGGGAAGAATTAATTAGCCAATTAAATGAAGATTTAATTGCGATGAGAAGACTTAGGATAAATAAACTATTTAACCTAGAGGAAGAAATGACAAACTTGAGGTTAAATGAATAAATCATGAAACCCTAGAAGATGAATTAGAAATGCAAGGATGACAATTAGGTCTTGACAAAAGATAATTGATGCAGGGTCGATTTGATCATGATTCTGACTTGATAAATGATTTGATTGATAAATGCGCCAATTGACGAGGAACAATGACTAAATGATCCAAATTGACATGATTAAGAAAGACAACGATCAATGACAAATCGATCACAAAATGACAAAATTGACAAGAAGACAAGGATCGATGACAAAATAGATTGCAAAACGACAAGATTGAAAATGTCAACGATCAATGACAAATCGATCACAAGACAACAAGATTGATGACAAATTGATCAAAAGACAAGGATCGATGACAAATCGATTGCAAGATAATAAGATTGAAAACGACAATGATCGATGACAAATCGATCACAAGACAACAAGATTGATGACAAATTGATCAAAAGAAAAGGATCGATGACAAATCGATTGCAAGATAATAAGATTGAAAATGACAACGATCAATGACAAATCGATCGCATGATGACAAGATTGATAAGAGGACAAAACCCTAATTAGGATTGACGATGTCCAAAATGATGACAAATGAATATGCACATTGATGCGACAGGATAAGATTGACCAAAATCATGACAAATATTGTCGACAAGACCAAATTCGAGAGCGAGATAAATAAAGAATGCAGAAGAAGGACTCGATGCTTGCAAATGATAAAGACAAAGTGCGAATCATAGGAGAAATGTTAATGCGACGCAAAAACCCTAAAATAAGGCAATGCACAAATGTTAAAGTATGATTCTGCAAGCATTGACCATTTTTAGACTTCTACAATATTATTTTACAAAGCTTTTTTTTTTTAATTGTCTCTAGCTATGAGCATAAGTAAGCAAGAGCTTGACTATTAAGGAAATTGAATAATCATTTTGTGGTTATATTATTGTGTATATTTTGAAGTTACTTATGATTGCATCTAACATGGATGTGACCAGACTGGTCATCAATGTAACTTTATTGCATTGGTGAAGTCTCTTGATATGTCTGTATAATTTTCAAGCTATTGATGCATTGTTAAGAGGAGACAAAAATCAGTTAAAATACTTGGAGGCTCATTGTGCGAGGCCCTTCATATGTGCAAAATCAAGAGGAGGTGCTCTACTATAAATTAAATTTATAAGAGTTTGAAGTTAATATAATGATTATCGTAGACTTTGCATGTCATGATTGATAGTGAAATACAAACTTCCTTAAAATAAATTCAAATCTATTAATCTCTTTGTCTCTTATAAGTTACAAGTATGCCAACACAAAATTTTGTAGGGGAGAGAATCTAGTAATTGAGGATCTCAACTTTTGCATTCTCAAAATTAAATGTAATAATTTTGAATTGCTCCTAAATTTTTATAGCAACTTACTTGGAATGACCATTGACTATTATTAAGAATTTTCTCACTAGATTGCATACTTTAATATTTTCAAACTAGATTTTGCATTCTAAAAATACCTCGTAAAAAATAATTCATTGTGCGTTAAGTTATAATCGTTATACGTTAAATTATGTTTTATTAGGGCACTAATATTTTATTTATTTTTAGATCTATTGAGTACATTTCATTCAACTCTAAGTACTCATGGTCAACATTAAGAAATTTGAAGCCAAAGCTACAAATGTTATACTAGCACTTGCACCCAAAAGGAGGTGCAAGGGTCAAGTTATTTTTTAAAGAGTGGTAGAACTGAAAAAATAGTTCTTGCCCCAAGTGGTGTCCTTAAAATTAATATTGATAGCTCTTCTAGGGACAATCCAAGTACTACAAGTATTGTTGGAATTAGTAGGGATAGTGAAGGTTCAGTTACTTTTCTTTTCTCTACATGTATGTGTTGGAATTTGAAGTCAATTTTAGTTTTATGTCAGCAGTGGGTAGGGCACTAGTGTTATTCTACAATGATGAATAGTCATTGTGGAGTACTATTTTTAACCATTTTGACATTTGTTTGACATGTAGTTGCATGATTCATACTTTTTATTTTTTAAAAGTTTTCTTCAATTAGGACTTTGCAACTTGGATTTTATATGGTACAAGAAGTCATGAATGTTTTCTATACATTTTTTGAAGATTGTTGTAACTGTGAAAATTTCTAAGAAATATAATACAAAAGATATTTTCCTATGGTTTTTCTTCCTAGTATAGTTTAACCAAGTTTTTCCACGTAAATTTGTATATTTATTGTTTATTGTTTTATCTACATAATTCTACACTATATATTTTCACAACAATATGGGTTTACGCTCTAATAATTAAATGGAAGCCTACGTAATTCTAAAGGCTATAGAAAGAGCTTATACTATGGGTGGGTCAGACAAAAGTTTTGTGTAAAACACATTTTATGGTTCTTGTTTCCCTACCAAAGAACAAGAAATTTCAAGATGCTTCCTAGACATCGGTTGTAGTTGCGTGAGCAACAAAACTTGTGTCAAGCAACAAGCAACAAATTTCGAGTTAATCTCTTATGTGCATGCTTTGAGAGAATGGAATAGGGTGAAAGATTGTTTAACTAAATCGGCCTCTAAATGGACTCATAGTTGGAATGTAGGTTATTGGGGAGATTCAGATCATGATAAATCTGAGTAACTCCTTAAACTTAATCATGATGATCAAGGAGAGTAACGTCATGCTTTTGAAGTTAGGAAATGAGTGAAATTTTAAAATTAAAAATTCTCGAATGAAATTCTTATTTTAAATAAATAAAAATAAATTATTAATAAAAGTTTATTTTTAACCATAAAACTAAATAATAATTTATTAGGAATCATTCAAAGCCATTAAAAACACCCACATGCATAGAACAAAAGTAAGTGGAAACTCGGTCAAACCTCTTAAACAACTGAAATTTTGTGTCAGTCACTTTCATAAATTATAGCAGGAAGGCATATTTATGATACTAAATTCATTCATTGTTTTCAGTCCTTACCTTATGGTAGAATTGGATAGATGACAAGATGGGTAAAGTTAAACATCAATGGCGACCACCCTCTTTAATGTGATTTTATCTCCGTAAACATCACGACAAGCATTGAATTTTACTGTACAGTATTTTACTGTAAATCTATACGAGTATTGTATTGTAATGCATAGCAAGCTGCATAAGAAACAATGGAGACTACTCCTGTTTGTTTAGTTTCTGATCTTCGAGTGAAGAGAGAGAGGTCGACGAGTTTACTTCCAGAGAAGATAAAAGCAAGGAGGACACTCTTTTTGAGCAATATAGACCAGAAGCTTGTGCATTATGTGCAAAAGGTGGTGCATTTTTTTGCTGCGGATGTGGAAATTCCATTCGAAGCAATAGTGTACGTGCACACAAAGGCGATGAACAAGCTTCTTCTTGCTTATGATTTTATGTGTGGGAGGCTCATCTTCAATTCAGAAGAAAAGAGGTTCCAGATTGCTGGAGGAGTGCCTTTTGTCGTCATCAAAGTTCATTTCGTTGGGGTGTTATTGTTGAGTGTTTAAATAAAAAATGAAGAGTCATGTGTTTGACCTCACGGTTCATAGTTTTGGGACACAAATGTTTACCCTTTTACAAATATAAAATTAAATAACTCTTCAATAAATAAAAATATCTCTTGACATAAAAATAAAGTAAACAATGTAAATAACATAAAATAATTGAAAATTCAATTTTTTTTTGTATAATTATATGCATTTATTTTTAAAAAGAATTATATAAAAAACATATGTATTTCATTCTCTAGACATTTATTTTTTACAGTGATATAAATGAAAACAAGCATTATATCTCTCATCTTTTAATTTTTTTTTTTCTAAAGATAGATATACTAGATTTGTCCACCATCATATATTTCTAAAAGGCTCAATAGAAATTGTTATGATAGTTCTTAAGAAAAAATACCCAATCTTAAAGGTTAAATACAATTTTTTTTCAATATGTTCAAATTAATAAAAGAGGGATAAGCCCAAATCTTTACATAATCACACAACATGCACACCCAAGGTAGGAACTCACAAGGTGTGAGACAACCAAGACCAAAGATATCAAAAAAAGAAAGACCTTTCTTGAAATGAGGCTTTACCAATAGGAACAACGGTCCTGAGGCCCAAGCTTACTTAATCAAAACAAAGAGGTTTAAAGGATAAAGCCTCAAATCATTTTTGTTACCCTATTATTTTGTCATCAGTCAAAATCCTATCTTTGGTAAAATAAAGCATAATTAATGTTGTCTCTCCAAATTCAAAACGTTTCGTTCTTATTTATGAAGTGATCTTACTTGTCTTGTTTCAGTGAACCTATATGTTGAACCCGTGTTTCGGTTCAGAGTTCAAAGTTCACCTGGCGCCTTTATGTGTCCTGTGGTTTTGTTTGTTGTTAAGGGACAATCTTAAGTATGTTAGGTCCATTTTGAACTTGAACCATTGAACTCTTCTTGTTTGGTTAAAGGTTTGAGGTCCATCTTTGTGTTCGTCTAAAAGTCTTTGCTCGTTCCTAGTTCAGTTTTGCATTGAGCTGCAAGGTGGTACTTTGTACTTCAAGGTTCCCTCATTATTGTTCTCTCATGTTGAACTTGAACCTTTGAACTTTGTTAAATGGTTCACAGTTCAAAGTTCATTGTAAGTTGGTTCTAGAAGATATATCAAGGCGGGGCAAGTTAATGAAAGGTGGCGCAGAAAAAGGAATATTCCGAGCATGTCAAGTTTGAAAATCCCAATTATGGAAAGTGTGAGATTTTGCCAAGATCAAGAGGCAATGGAGAGCACAAATAAGAGAGAACAAAATAGATGATAGAAATAAACTGTATTCTATCAAGATGAAAAATATGATCAACTGGATCATTAAGCATTACATACAATGAATATAAGCATGCTTATATAGGCAAGGCTTATGGATATGTGAGCACACAAACATGACATGTAGCTCAATAAGAAATAAGGGTAGGTAGGAAATAGGCGTGAGTAGGTAGGAGAAACAATATAATAGTCCACATGAGGTGGATCACCCATTGAATGTGGAGTGTAACAACAAGATCAACACCATAAAAGGTGGAAATTATCCTACACACACTATCCCAATGTGGCACAAACACCCAAGTGTCTCATACCCAAACTACTATGAAATACATTTCCTAAGTAAACTTAAGTAAGTGTAATAATATCCAAGATGAATAATTATTTACACCAACACCCCCCCTTAAGTGCAACTTAGGGGAATGCACTTAAGTCTACAATGCAAATAAGAAATGCAAGATGAGTCCCGGCTACTAGGCCATGTTAGGTACCCATGAACAAATGCAAATGCATGCAAACCAATGCAATGAAATCTCTCACAAAGCGGGGAAAGAGAGAAAAACCCAATGGGAAAAAACCCTCCCCCAAAAGAGAGATGAAAACATACAAGAGAATTCTCATAGAAGAATGTGAAGGACAAAACCCCATGTGAGGAAAAAGTCCCCCCCATATGAGAGAAGAAGAGAAGCTAGGAAGCCCCCCCTCAATGTGGAATCTGCACCAATGATAGAAGCTCGATGTATGAAGAAACTGCTCCACGAATGTCAAACAATATTCCTCCCCTTAGGAAGAAACAAAACCAAAGGTGTATCCATGAAGTCTCCCCAATCATGAAGGGAAGATGTATGAAGAAAACTCATGATGAAAGGAATCTTTGAAAATTGCTCAAGTGTCCCCATGTTGATGCTGAAAGATACCCCCTCCAAAGGTGGTAAACTGTGCCACACTGTTGAAAAATGCACTCCAAGATCTAGTGGAGATGGATGTAGAACATGTCCCAAAGACTCACATGTCTCCTCAAGAAATAAAGAGACCTCCTCCAACTGCTGTACATAAGTATCCACAATCATGTCAACCTCGAAAGAATGATCATGTAGAGAATGAACAAGAGGGTCAGAGTGTTCCCTCGCAACAATCGAAGAAGGATCATCTTCATCAAAGAGAAGATGAATGTCATCAATGATGTCTCCCAAATTTGCAATGTAGGATTCCATAAATAAACCTGCAATGTCTGTCAAGTAATCATCCCATGAATCTGAAGCTGGAAGACAATGAATATCCTGCTGCACTGACTCACATGACGGCAAAACTGTCGCACTATCCGCATCATCAGGTGCAATAGGTGATGTGATATCAATATGAGGAGATGAAATACAAGACTCAAGAACGAGTTCACATATGAGAGTCCCCATGTTCAAGTGCCCAAAGTTCTCCTCAAAATCTGAACCATCACAAGAAGTGTGATCATCATGTGTAGAATCATCAAATGTGAAATTATCATCATCAACAAAATCTAAAAAGGAGTATAATCGAGATGCATGATCCACCACCCCAGTCGCAATGATACTCTAGTCTCCAAGTCTCTAATGAAAATTGACTCAGGTGTGAACTCCACAACTCTCTTAGTTGTGCCATGTGTGATTTGATAGATAGAAAGGAGATTGTTTGTCAAGTGGGGTACACACAACACATTATTGAAGGAGTTATCCCCAATGTCAATAGATCCTTTCCCAATCACATCCATGTATGTATGATTGCCCATCAAAATCTGTGGCATGGTGCAAGGCTCAAATGTAGAGAACATAGACTGCGAAGATGCCATATGATGAGAAGCCCCTGAATCTAGAAGCCATCTCTCTGAATCATGACTTGTTGTAGCACAAAGAGCTTTTCCTTTTCTTGTCCCAAAAGAGTGAGTCTTCCCACTTGTAGAAGCCATGAATGCTTGCCCTTTCCCTTTTGAATGTGAGGAAGTGGAAGTTGATGAATCATCCTTCTTGTAGACATTAGGCAAATCAATGTTATGCTTTTTGATGATATGTGTGAGCTCATCAATCTTTTTAAAATGGCAACGATGCTCCTCATGACCAACCTTTTTACAATAGGCACAAGTAGGTCTCTCCCTCTTTGGTGAATTATCCCTCTTGGAAGAGGATGTATCTCCTTGTTGTGGAGAGGATGATGCTTTGTCCTTAGGCTTTGATTGTCAAATCTTCTTGTTTGAGTTGTCCTTTCCTTGATTTACTTTGTTCCCTTGATTTGCTACTAATGCTTGAGACTTAGAAGCCTTAAGAATGCCCATGCTTATCAACTTATTTTGTTCCATCATCAACATTTCATTGAAAGCATCAAATGTAGGCATTGTGTAGCTTGATCCCATTGTCATCCTATGGGTTTGGAAACTAGAAACAAATGCTGCATATTCTTGTGGAAGCTTGCCCATCATGTTGAAGATCAATTGAGTATCCTTCTTATCAATGCCACAATCTTTGAGTTGTGCCCTCAACTCATTTGCCTTGGTGACATAATCTTGTATAGTATCAAAGTTCTTGGGATCCAACATGGTGAGATCACTATCAATTTGATATCTCCTAATCTCATCAACTTGACCATACAAGTCTTGAAGCTTTTTCCAAGCATCCTTGATTAGAGTACACTTCTCAATATGAAAAATGAGATTCTTTGATACATACTTTCTTAAGGTACCAATTGCCATGATATTTTTAGTGAGCCAATCCAAGTGACCAACTGGATCAACCTTAGGATCAACGGGAGCAACAATAGTTCCATCAATGTAATGAGTTAGTCCTTTTTCCATAAGTTTACTCCATGTATCAATTTTCCAAGTAGCATAATTATGAGGAGTTAAGAGAGGAAACTTAGAAGAACCCATAGCAACAAAAAGGAAGGAATACAAGAGCACAAAAACACAAGAGACACCCCCCCAAATTCACTCAATCAAAGTACCCCGCCAAAAACTGATGATTTTGGCACTTTATATGTAGTGCGTGTACAATAGGCCACTTGCAAACAATGGCAAGGTGGACTTCTGATTTCAATTTACAACTTCTCAAAATGAGATCTAAGAGACTTCAACAAATATTGCTAGTGATCTAAACTGAGATCCAAGCAAAATACAAGTACCAAATATGCTAAAAATGGCCAAATACTGAAAGTACAATTTCTACTTAAAATCACTACAAACAGATGGCAGATTATGAAAGTAGATGAAAAAATATGCACTTTAAAAAAAAACGACACTTGAAAAGGAGTCCATATGAGCCCAAACGAAGCCTCCAAAGTTGTAAAAATCGGGATTTCACGATTTCTAAAAAACCTGCATCCAAAAATTAGAAAACTCCTGCACCGCTGTACAGATCACGAAATTCTACCCCAAAACAAAAAAAATTGCTTGAAAAAACGAGTTCAGATGAGTGAGATATCGCTATTTGAAAAATGCCTGCAAAATTATAATTTCTGAAAAATTTCCGCCGCAGCGTCAAACTACAAATGCCTCTAGATTTGGCCTCTGAAGTTTGATTTGGATGAAACAAAAGGCAAAACTGACTTTCTTGGACCTCCTCAATCTAATGGTAACCTCAGATTTGACCCATCAAGCTTTAATAATAACCTGCAATAGAAAACTCCAAAATACACAACCCCAAATAGCATCAAATTTCTCTCAATTAGCAAACCAATGACACTCTAATGGCTCTGATACCATGTGAGATTTTACCAAGATCAAGAGGCAATGGAAATCACAAATAAGAGAGAACAATATAAATGATAGAAATAAATTGTATTCTATCAAGATGAAAAATATGATCAATTGGATCATTAAGCATTACATACAATGAATATAAGCCTGCTTATATAGGCAAGACTTATGGATATGTGAGCACACAAACATGACATGTGGCTCAATAAGAAAGAAGCATAGGTAGGAAATAGGTGTGGGTAGGTAGGAGAAACAATATAATAGTTCACATGAGGTGGATCACCCACTAAATGTGGAGTGTAACAACAAGATCAACACCATAAAAGGTGGAAATTCTCCTACACACACTATCCCAATGTGGCACAAACACCCAAGTGTTTCATACCCAAACTACTATGAAATGCATTTCCTAAGTAAACTTAAGTAAGTGTAATAATATCCAAGATGAATAATTATTTACACCAATAGAAAGTAATCATGGAATCTCTAGCCACTTGTGTGGAAGTGATTTTAATAAAAGCGATCGTCAGAATCCCATCAAATCAGGAGTTCCTGTTGGTGTAAATAAATATTCATTATGGATATTATTACACTTTACTTAAGTTTACTTAAGATAATGAATTTCTTCGTAGTTTGGATTTGAGACACTTAGGGAAGTGTGCACATAGGGATAGAGCTTGTAGGAGAAATTCCACCTTTTGTGGTTTTGTTTTGTTGTTACACTCCACATCGGTGGGTCATCCACCTCTTGTAGAATATTATATTATTTCTCCTACCTACCCCTAGTATTTCTTACCTACCCTTGTTTCTCATTAAGCCACATGTCATGATTGTGTTCTCGAACATCCATATGGCCTTGCCTATATAAGAAGGCCTATATTCATTGTATTGGCGAATCCAGTTGATCATTTTCATATTGATGAGAATACCGTTTGTTCTTGTCATTCTTTTGTCTCTATTTTAATACTTTTCATTGTGCCCTTGATCTTGGCAAAATCTCACATGGTATCAGAGCCATTGGGGCTTCATTGATTGGTTTTTGGAGACATCATGGAAGGCTTCTATTTTCAGATCTGAGGGACTGCATTTTTTGGAGGCATCTTAGAGCGTTTTCGACCTCACCATCGCGTCCGGGAGGCCATTTCCATAAAATTCGAGTATAAATTCGACCTATTTTGGCGAAAATCAATTTTTGGGTGTGGAGGAAATTTTCTGTCCAATTCAGGCGGTACGGTATGGAATTTTCGGATTTTTTCAAAAAAAAAAAAATTTTTTTTTTGAAAATTGTTTTCCAGTTTGAAAATAATTTGAAAATTATTTTTGGGATCTGTACCTTCTGCCCAGTCAGCTTTTGCCCACTCAGCACCCAGCAATGCATAGTCAGCACCCAGTCAACAACACCTAGTCAGCACCCAGTCAACATTTTCTTTGGAAATTTTTAGACCCCTCTCCGTTGAGCAGTTTGGATTTTTGGGTCAACTTTGGAGGCCCATAACTTGCTCAATTTTGCTCCTTTTTGGGTGCAATTTTTTTTTGATTTGGGCTAATTTTTCATGCTCTTCGCAGTGGTGTGGTTATTTTCTGGTTTTGGTGCACGGGGTTTTCAGAATTTTCAGATTCTCTTAGCTATACTTGTCCAATCCTCAATTCTGCAACTTCAAAGGCCTCGTTTGAGCTCATACGACCTCCTTTTCAGGTGCCATTTTTTTTGAAAGTGCATGTTTTTTCATCTACTTTCATAATCTATGATCAGATTTCAGAGATTTTAAGCAGAAATTGTACTTTCAGATATTGGTCTTATTTGGCCTATTTGGTACTTGTAAATTGTTTGGATCTTAGTTTAGATCTCTTGCATTATTAGTTTGAGTCTCTTTTGGCCTTATTGAGGTAGTTGTAAAATTGAAATAAGAAGTCCACTTTGCCATTTTTTGCAAGTGGCCCATTGTACATGCATTAAGTATAAAGTGCCAAATCATCACTTTTGGGGGGGTTCTTTGATTGAGTGAATTTGGGGGGGTGTCTTGTGTGATTGTGCCTCTCTTTCCTTGTGCTCTTTCATTTTTTTGCTATGAATCCTCATAAATTTCCACCTTTAACTCTACATAATTATGCATCATGGAATATTAAAGTATGGAGCAAATTAATGGAAAAAGGTCTCACACATTACATAGATGGAACAATAACAACACCACTCGATCCTAAAGCTGATCCTAATGCTTAGTTAGAATGGCTCACTAAGAATTGCATGGCTCTTGGAACTTTGCGCAAGTATGTATCAGATGACCTCATCTTTCATATTGAGAAGTGTACTACAATCAAAGATGCTTGGGATATGTTTCAGAAATTGTATGGTCAAGTTGATGAAATCAGAGGTTATAAGATTGAAAATGAGCTCACCAACTTGGATCCCAAGAGTTTTGATACAATCCAAGATTATGTCACCAAAGCAAATGAGCTAAGAGCAAAGCTTAAGGATTGTGGAATTGACAAAAAAGATGCTCAGTTGATATTCAACTTGTTGGACAAGCTTGCACTAGAATATGCAACATTTGTGTCTAGCTTCCAAACTCATTGTTTGACAGTGGGGAGGTCCTATGTTATGCCTTCATTTGATGCTTTCACAGAAATGTTGATATTGGAACAATCTAAGTTGTTGAACATGGGGCTTCTCAAGTCTTCAAAGTCCAAGGCTTTGGTGGCTAATCAAGGGAATCAAAAAAGTCAAGGCAAAGATTCCAAGAAGAAGAAGAAGTAATCTAATTTACAGCCACAACAGGAAAAAGGACAATCATCCTCTCCATCACAAGGCGATTTTTCATCCTCTTCCAAGAAGGGGACACCACCTAAGAAGGATAAACCAGCTTGTGCATATTGCAAGAAGTATGGTCATGATGAGCATCGATGCCACACAAAGCAAGTTGATGAGTTAACTAATCTTCTTAAGAAAAACAACATCAACTTGCCATCCGCCTACACAAAGAAGGATTCATCTCCTTCCTCTTCCGCACAGTCTAAGGGAAAAGGCCAAGCATTTGTGGCTACAACAAGTTCTTCACAGCAGTGGCTACTTGACTCAGGTGCCTCATATCACATGGGTTCTACAAAGGAGCAGTTTTCTTCATTGGAGCCATCTAAGATACCTCACATTTACATAGGTGATGATACACAAGTAGAGGCTGAAGGGAAAGGTTCAGTTGACATGGATTATGAAACATTTGAGAAAGTTCTCTATGTTCCTAACTTGTCTACCAACCTTCTCTCTATCTACCAAATCACTCACTATGGGAATGGGAAAAGGGTTGAGTTTACACCAGATTCAGTTGTGGTAAAGGAACTTGATGATGATGCCTTGGTAATAGTGGGACAAGTCAATGACAACTCAAGGCTTTATTCATTCTCCCACTTTGTGCCAAGTTCAAATTCAGAAAGTAAGCTATGGCATGAGTGGTTTGGTCACCTCAACTACCGCTATCTTTAGCAGCTCAACACTAAAGACATGGTCACAAGTCTACCTCGAATCAGTTTTTCAGAGGCTGTATGTTCAGGTTGTTTCATGGGCAAGCATCCCGAGGAAAAGTTTGATAAAGGGAAAGCTTGGAGAGCTTTGGAAGTTCTTCAACTTGTTCACAGCGATGTAGCAGGTCCATTTCTAGCACCTTCATTTAGTAAGGCCCGCTATGTCCTCACCTTCATTGATGACTACTCCCGCTTCACTTGGGTCTACTTTCCTATTCATAAGAGTGAAGTATTTGATAGATTTCAGGACTTCAAGACTCGTGTGGAGAAGCAATCCGGGAAAGTGGTGAAGATTTTTCACACAGATAATGGAAGGGATTATGTGAACAAGAGACTTGAGAATTTTTGTACATTTGAGGGGATTGATCTTCAACATTCTGTAGCATACACTCCATAGCATAACGGAGTTGCAGAACGCAAGAATAGAACTCTCAAAGAAATGGCTAGCTATATGATTCATGCACGTTCTCTTGATCCCACCTTTTGGGCCGAGGCTATCAGTTGTGCCACACACATCCAGAATCGGGTTCCTCACAAAGCTTTGCAAGGTATTACTCCTTTTGAAGCTTGGGCTGGTAGGAAACCAATTGTGAGACATTTCAGAGTCTTTGGGTGTCCAGCATGGGCTCACATACGTCTGTAAAAATGCAAGGCATTGGAACCACATAGTCGACGTTGCATATTTGTTGGATATCCTGAGGGTGTTAAGGCATATAGATTGATGGATCCTGAGACACATGAGGTGTTCATTGAGAGGAGTGTTCACTTTGAGGAAAGCTCTCCTAGCTTAGCCTGTCTACCTCCTCCACCTTCCTCCATTGTGGATAGTGATTCTAGTGATTCAAATGATGAGACTCCTTCAACTCCGACTCGTAGGGTTACACCTCCATAGGGTCCACTTGCAGTTGAGGAGCCTCATTCTCTACCTCCACCTAGACCTCGTTGGGCTTGACAGACACTTGAGTCTGTGGGTTCTCTTGTTGGGGATCCTTCAGATACACAGAGAACTCGATCACAACATCAGGATCTTCCACATGCATTCATTGCTATTGCTTCCGATCCACAGACATTTTGGGAAGCATAAGGGGTTCCTGAGTGGGACCAAGCTATGGAGGAAGAGTATAGTTCCTTGATGAGGAACAACACCTGGGATTTAGTCCATCTCCCTAAGGGGAGAAAGTGGGGTTCGATGTAAGTGGATCTATCGGACCAAGTATGCAGTAGATGGTAGTGTGGATAAGTACAAGGCTCGACTTGTTGCGAAAGGTTTCTCCCAGGTAGCAGGTGTTGACTATACTGAGACCTTTGTGCCCGTAGCCAAGATGAACTCTATTCACTTGACACTTGCTATTGTTGCAGCTCATGGTTGGGCTATACATCAGATGGATGTGAAGAGTGCTTTTCTTCATGGTGATCTTGATGAGGAGATTTAAATGGAGCAGCCATAGGGTTTCATCCAGGATACTTCCTTGGTTTGCAGACTAAGGAAATCTCTCTATGGCCTTAAGCAGCCCCCAAGGGCTTGGTATGCCAAGATGGATTCCTTTCTTCTCTCAGCAGGGTTGACCAGGTGTCATTCTGATCCGAATGTCTATATTTTGCAACAGGATGACTCTCACTTGATACTTGTGCTCTATGTTGATGACTTGATCATTACAAGTAGTACTGGATCCATCATTAGCACGGTCAAATCTACTTTGCGTGATAGATTTGCTATGACTGACTTGGGTCTTTTGCACTACTTTCTCGGGATAGAGATTTCACAGTCACCTTCTGGGATTACACTATCGCAGCCCAAGTATGCTCCTGATCTACTTGCACGCTTTCATATGGCTGATTGTAAGCCTGGACCGACTCCCTTTCTTTCCGGAGTCAAGCTTGAGGCTTAGTGTTCTTCTCCACCAGTTGATGCCACTTTGTATCGTTAGCTTGTGGGTAGTCTCATCTACTTGACCCATACACACCCTGATATTTCATTTGCAGTTGGCATGGTTTCCCGCTTCATGTAGGAACCACATGAGCTTCATTTGAAAGCCGCCAAATGCATCCTTCATTACATCTAGGGTACACATCACTATGGGATTCACTATGCAGTAGGCACAGGACTTCGCTTGGCTGGTTACACAGACTCTGATTGGGTTGGCGATCTTGATGATTGTAAGTCTACTTCTGGTTACAGTTTTCACCTTGGTTCAGGCCCCATTTGTTGGCAGAGCAAGAAGAAACATATTATTGCTCTCTCTTCGACTGAGGCTGAGTATCGAGGCACTGTTAATGCAGCGACTGAGACCATTTGGCTCCAGCAGATTCTCATAGAGTTTGGGTTCACCACTTCACGGCCGACAGTTCTACATTGCGACAATCAGAGTGCTTTTGTAATCTCGAAGAACCCGGTCCAGCACCAGCGGACCAAACACATCGAGATTCATATGCACTATATCTGAGAGTTGATTCATGAGTAGGTCATTGATTTGTAATATTGTCCTACAGCGGAGCAGGTTGCTGACATATTCACCAAACCTTTCACTGAGAGTAAGTTCCAGTAGTTGTGAGCTCTCTTGGGGGTGCAGGATGTGTCATTAGGGGGGGCCAGCTGACTTCTCCTTCCTCTCTTATGGGGGGGAATTTTTCCTCTTTGAGGTTTTGTCCTTCTTCTTTGAGAGTCTTTTGTACTTTCATCTCTCTTTTGGGGGGGAGTTTTTTTCCCACTGGGTTTTCTCCCTTTCTCTGTTTGTGAGAGATTGCATTGCATGGTTTTGCTTGCATTTGCATATTGTACATGGGTACCTATCATGGCCTAGTAGCCGGGACCCATCTTGCATTGTTGACTTGAGTCTTCATTCCCCTAAGTTGCACTTAAGGGGGGGTGTTGGTGTAAATAAATATTCATTATGGATATTATTACACTTTACTTAAGTTAACTTAAGATAATGCATTTCTTCGTAGTTTGGATTTGAGACACTTAGGGAAGTGTGCACATAGGGATAGAGCTTGTAGGAGAAATTCCACCTTTTGTGGTCTTGTTTTGTTGTTACACTCCACATTCAGTGGGTCATCCACCTCTTGTGGAATATTATATTATTTCTCCTACCTACCCCTAGTATTTCTTACCTACCCTTGTTTCTCATTGAGCCACATGTCATGATTATGTGCTCGTACATCCATATGGCCTTGCCTATATAAGAAGGCCTATATTCATTGTATTGGCGAATCTAGTTGATCATTTTCATATTGATGAGAATACAGTTTGTTCTTGTCATTCTTTTGTCTCTATTTTAATACTTTTCATTGTGCCCTTGATCTTGGCAAAATCTCACAGTTCCTTTGCATGATTTTATGAGTTGTTGTGAAGCATTCGTAAGTTTTGTATAGATTTTCTTACCTTTAATATGCAAACACTTCAGTTGTAATTTAATAGTTGCTTATTGTTGGAGAAGCAAAGGGTGTTGAAGGTAATTATAGCTCCATATTAATGAGGGTTGCAGAGATTTCATGACAATAACAGGTGAGTTTTGATTATCCCTTTCCCGCTATGTTACTTGCTCAGAAAGCCACTATAGTGAAATCTTTGTTTTGGGTACAATTCTATCCTTGTTTTGAAGTTGTTGATGAATTTAAGAGTGAAAATCATGAGGCCAACCTTGCTGAAACCTTGCAGAACATCATGTTTAGTGAGGATGCTTCCGGAGTTGGGAGATACTTCTTTGGCTCAAGTTGACTTAGGAGATTTTTTGGAAAGAGTGGGAAACCTAGATGATAATTCAATGATGGGAAAGATTGTTAAGAGTGGGTTGATTGAAGCTGTTGCTTTCCCTACTGTTGCACCTTTCCCCAAATTGATTATGGAATGAATGAGTAGATACGATGCAGACAACAGGTGTATTAGAACTAGTAATGGTGAGGTGTTGGTGAAAATTGAAAGGGAAACGATGATGGCCGCCATGGGCATTCCCCATAAGGACCCATATGAGGACTGGTCTATTGGTACTTCATATGCATTTTTCTCTGAGAAAAAGGGCACCTACAAGAGCATCATTGCCATGAATTGGCTCCTTAAGGTGCAGAAAGGAGGTTTTAGATTACCCAAACCCCTCATAAGAGAGCATTTCATAATAGAGGTATGAGATATTGTAATTCTATTGAATAGACTTAAAGGAAATGGACATGCTTTCTACAGGGAGGATTAGATGTATTTTTACATTTAAGTGTTGCTGGCTGGTAAAAAATATTTAGACTAGGCATAAGTTATCGCCGACAGGCTTCATGAGGGTCTGCATAATTTTGTCGGAATGACTAGTTTCTATATGTCTTCTTATCTCTTTTATATTCTTGCTTGTACCAAAGAATGGCAAGGGTTGCATCATGAACCCTGGGTCGATGGCATTAAAGTTTATGAGTATTACCCACACTTACAACAACAAAAGTATGCTGATAATTTCATGAGATGGAATGATGTCTTTGTAGGCAGAATTGTCTTTGAGTTGTAGGGAAATGTGAATAAAAGGATGTCAGCTGAAGCTAGGGAATTAGTCAGCATATACAGAAGCTACTACATCCAATTCTCTAGATTTACCTACATTAGAGTGGGGGGATTTGAAGGTGAACCGTTTAAATTGCCCAGGTATTCCCTAGACAACCTTGCACTTATTGAAGTCTGTAGATAGCTTGCCCACATAGATAAGAAATTAAAGGAAAAAGGTAAATCTGGGGTAATTTTTCTAGTTGAACTTGGCCATTATAGTTGCAAGTCTGTTTCCGATGCTCTGAACTTGGAATCAGAATTCAAGAAATTGAACTTGTAGCCCTACATTGCCAGACACAAGTTTGATAGTAGAGGATATGCAATTGAGCATTTGAATGTTGATGCCGATTTCCGACATGAATCCCAATTACAGGACTATTGGGAAAATTGTTCTGATGAATTGGAAGTCAGAAGAAGACTGTGGTCAAGGTTCACCTTGCAACAAATAGTTATAATGGTCCATTGTCAATAAATATTTCAAGAGTATGGGAGGAGGAGAGTGAAGATGTGCTGGATCCCGAGTTCAATGAGAGAGTTCAAGGGCAACCAATTCTTGAAATTAATTGGGACAGAAGAGAGGAAGAAAGTATTCAGACTAAGTCCTTTAATGTCATAAGGAGAACAGAGAAGTGGTTGAGGGATCATAGATTCACTCCTAAAGTGGAAACAACTGGTCAACTTCATGCTGCTACTCAGTTTCTCACTTCGTCCTCTAATATGATTGTTGATGTTGTAGGTGCCACAAGATGAAAGGCAAAGGAAGTGGGAAGTAAAAGGCCTAAGAAATCTCCATTGAATCTCTCATCGGTTCGAGTCACGCACTCAAAAATTAAAAAGGAAAGCAGGAAACCTACGAGGAACTAGATTGTTGTTGACCTAGACTTAGGCAAAGAGACTCGGGTAACCATGGATGAACAGGTGCTAAGTGATTCCCTGGTTCAAGATATGGACAAGGAAAAAGAACCCGAAGAAGACCAGGACCTGGTAGGCACCATGACCATTGTAACTTTATTGCAATATAACTCATTATAATTTTATTGTAACATATCCCAGTCAAGATCAATATTCATAAGAATACTTGACATCAACTAGTTTGACTGTTATGATAATTTAATAGTAAATAACTTTAATCTTGTAAACATCAACAATGCTTAATCATAACTCAACATATTCATCTCTCAATGCTTCTGGTTATCATGCCTTATCATAAGTTAATCAAATCAATCAAATAAGATCACAACCACAAAAAGCATTCACCACTTGACACAAATGTTTATACGTGGAAAACCCAAATAGGTAAAAACCACGGTGAGATGAGACTCACAAGGATAACTATCTGAACTCTTCTGAAGTTCGCCCTATTAGGAGCCAAGCCTGTTAAAGCTTTACAATAAGTCCTGTTAAGAACTAATTCTAGTTAGGAATCACTCGGTTAAGGGATTTACAAATATGCCTTGATGAAAAGCACAATACCCTGTTAGGAGTAACCTCACTGGAGGATTTAAGAATCCAAACTAATGGACCACTTTGTTAGAGGATTCAATGAGTAACCAAGCTTGTTAGAGATTACCCAGTTAAGGGATTTCACTTCTATTGTAATTGTTAGAAAACAACAGGTTTTCTTGATTTGTCTGAATAGCACTACATTTTCTTAATCAGATCCTTTTAAGCTTCAATATGCCTTACTCAAAGTGCAGATCCATTCATTGGTTAGACAACAACACACTCAACAGTTTCTGCTAATCTTGCCAACAACTTTTACAAACAACTCCATTGACCTTAAATAGAAATCAATTAGGTCGGTAACACAACAAAAACCTAATTCTTATCATAGACATCAAGATTACAAACAAGTTGGTACAATCTTGACCGTTAGAAATAATGACAATCTATTCACATTCTTCAATAAAATTCCAACCACTCCATGATCACCGCTTCATCGGACTTTGTAACTCATCACACACTGTGCATTAGATGCAATCCAATTTTCTCCTTCCTTAGACAATAAACAAACGCGCCAAAACAATTTGAACTTATCCTCATACAATGATCACACGTGGCTCCATCATTACCACTCATCAGATAATAAACCAACAAACTTGATCGATTAGGGTTTAACAATTGATAGGGTTTACCGGTTACATTGCATAGAAAGGTTTAACCCTTTACACCGGTTCAACTCACAAACTTTACATACCAGTTTACAACATCTTCCACAAATCTCTTCTTATCGGTTACTTAGCCAATATCAAAAACAACAGTATCAACAATAATATGAATATCATTATCGGTTCAATTGACATCAATGACAACATATCATTAATACAATCTATATGCAAAATGGCAACAAACTAAAAATGCCAACAATCTCCCCCTTTGGCATTGATGACAATACAAATATCAATGCCTCTGATTGCTGTTGAGATTGGTGAATAGGAATCCTGGTTTACATTACCAAATATTCACCTTGCTCTGTCTGTCTTCAGCCTGCCGCTGGTCCACCTAATCATACACATAATTCTTCTCCTCAATCACATAATTCTTCTCCCCCTTTGACAACAATGCAAAAGTGAAAGCAAAACATGTAATTCTGCTCTCACTGTGCAACAACATCATTCTACAACTTGATGCTCCCCTTGTGGAAAACATCCACTTCTTCATCAATCCATGTAAAATTCTGCAAGTGGTTTAGGGACTGATGTAATCAACATCATGCTCAACAAACTTAATGAAGAGGGACAACCCCCAATTGACTTATAAGATACTTGAAAGTGGTCTTAGGCAGAGGTTTGGTAAAGATATTTGCAAGGTGCTCCTTGGTAGAAACATGCTCCAAGATAATATCTTTACTTTGAACTTTTTCCCTCAAGAAGTGATATTTCATATCAATGTGCTTAGTCCTTGCACGCAAAACACGATTTTTAGAAATGTTTATTGCACTTGTATTATCACACAAAATATTTATTGGTTATGAGATTTGCATCTTCAAACCTTCCAAAATGTGCCTCATCCACATAGCTTGTGTGCAATTCATATAAGCTGCTACATACTCAGCTTTAGCAATAGATTGTGAAGTACAACTCTGCTTTTCACTACTCCATGAAACTAGCCTTCCTCCTAGAAAGAATGCTCCACCGGTAGTACTCTTCTGGTCATCAATATTTCCCGCCCAATCAACATCTATGTATGCCTTCAAGTCAAAATTTCCTCCACATAAATACCATAACCCATAGTCAACAATACCTTTCAGATATTTAAAAATTCTCTTGGTTGCCATCAGATGTGCTTCCTTTGGATTCTTCTGAAATCTAGCAACAATACAATACCAGCTGCATGGGCAATATTCGGTCGATTGTGAACAACATAGTGTAATTTTCCAATCATTGACATGTATTCCTTTTCATCTATAGACTTAGATGCATCTTCCTTGGACAATTAATAACCTGTAACCATTGGGGTTCCAACTGGTTTACAATCACTCATACCGAAAGTCTTCAAAACTTCTTTCACATACTTGGATTGAGTAATGAAAATACCATTCTTCATTTGCTCTATCTGCAAGCCTATGAAATATTTTATTTCCCCTACTATTGACATCTCAAACTCATTCTTCATTTCATTTGCAAAACAATTACTCATGTCATCATTACCTACAAATATAATTTCATCAACAAATACTTCACTGACCAGTATTTCATCTCCTTCAGACTTGAGATAAATGTTGTTGTCATCACTGGTTCTAGAAAATCCTATCTTCATTAGATGAGTATGAAGCCGTTCATACCATGCTCTGGGTGCCTGCTTTATCCATAAAAAGATTTATGCAATTTTCATACCATGTCTTCCTTATGTGTCAATGCATAACCATCAGGCTGCTCTGTATAAACCTCTTCTTCCAGTATCCCATTCAAAACTGCAGACTTAACATCCATCTAGTATACCTTGAACTTCTTATGAGCTACAAATGCAAGTAATATTCTGACACCTTCCAGTCTTGCTACTGGTGCAAAAGTTTCTCCATAATCTTCTCCTTCTTCTTGCTCATAACCTTTTCATACTAATCTTGCCTTGTTGCGAACTACAACACCATCTTCATTTAACTTGTTTCTGAAATCCCATTTAGTACCTATAAGATTTTTGTTTACCGGTCGGGGTACCAGGGTCCAAGTGTTGTTTCTCTCTGCTATACCATTCTATTGTGGTGTCCTTGGTGCAGAAAGTTACCGCTTGATACCATTATCATCACAATACTTAGTGAACTCCGCATAAGTGAATTCACCACCTTGATCCGTTCTCAGGCATTTTATCTTTTTCCCACTCGCTTTCTCAGCTAAGGCCCCAAATGCCTTGAATTTACCAAAAGCTTCATTCTTATGCTTCAAGAATGTGACCCACATCATCCTTGAACAATCATCAGTGAAGATCATGAAATATCTGTCACCTTGAATGCTTCTTGTTCTTATTGGTCCACATAGATATGTATGAACCAAATCTAACAAGTGCTATGCTGAGAAGGAATTGCTCTTGAAAGTTGAAGAAGTCATCTTTCCTAGTTGACATTCTTTACAAAGAGCATTAACCGGGTTATCTAGTTGAGGCAAACCTCTTATTGTCTTAGACTTTCTTATACCATATAACCCCTTAGGATCATATAGTGTCCTAAGGGGTCATATGGGGTCCAAAGGGGCCATGGATGTGTTTTAACACGTGTGACCCCTTAGGACCCTATACGACCCCTTTTAGCATCTTAGTAGGTGCAACATACCTCTTAGGACACCATATGATGCCATAGGGTCATATAGTGTCCGAAGGGGTCATATGGGGTACTAAGGGGTCACACATGTGTGACCCCTTAGGACCCCATATGACCTCTTTTAAAATCCTAGTTGGTACAACATACCTCTTAGGACACCATATGACCCCATAGGTTCATATAGTGTCGTATGGGGTCACATGGGGTTTTAAGAAGTCACACATGTGTCAACCCTTAGGACCCCATATGACCCCTTTTAAAGTCCTAGTAGGTACAACATACCCATTAGGACACCATATGACCCCACATGGTCATATAGTGTCCTAAGGGGTCATATAGGGTCCTAAGGGGCCACACATGTGTGAACCCTTAGGACCCCATATGACCCCTTTTAAAGTCCTAGTAAGTACAACATACCTCTTAGGACACCATATGATCCCATAGGGCCATATAGTGTCCTAAGGGGTCATATGGGGTCCTAAGAGGCCACACATGTGTTCTAAAACATGTGTGACCCCTTAGGACCCCATATGACCCCTTTTAAAGTACTAGAAGGTACAACATACCTCTTAGGATACCATATGACCCCATAGGGTCATATAGTGTTGTACAGGGTCATATGGGGTCACACATGTGTGATCCCTTAAGACCCCATTGGACCCCTTTTAAAGTCCTAGTAGGTACAAAATACCCCTTAGGACACTATATGACCCCATAGGGTCATATAGTGTCCTAAGCGGTTATATAGGGTCCTCAGGGGCCACACATGTGTGACCCCATATGACCCCTTTTAAAGTCCTTGTAGGTACAACATAAGGTCAAATGGACACCATATGATCCCTTAGGACCCCATGTGACCCCTTAGGACACCATAGGGTCATATGGTGTTCTAAGGGGGTCCTAAGGGACCACACATGTGTTCTAACACATGTGTGACCCCTTAGGAACCCATATGACCCCTTTTAAAGTCCTAGTAGGTACAACATACCCCTTAAGACCCCATATAACCGCTTAGGACACCATAGGGTCATATTGTGTCCTAAGGGGTCATATGGGGTCCTAAGGGGACACACATACATTTTCTAACATGTGTGACCTCTTAGGACCCCATATGACCTCTTAGGAAACCATAGGGTCATATGGTGTTCTAAGGGGTCATGTATGGGGGTCCTAAGGCCCCTTAGGACCCCGTATGACCTCTTTGAAAGTCATAGTCCATACAACATACCCCCTAGTACATGGATGACCCCTTAATACATACTAGTACATATTTTGACCCCTTTTAGCATCTTAGCATGTATAACATAAGACCCCATACAACACCGTAAGACCCCTTAGGACTGTAAGGACCCCTTATGACCTCTAATGACCCCTTAAGACCCCTTAAGACTCCTAATGACCCCTACTAACCCCATTTGACCCCATAGGATCATATAGTGTCATAGGGGGTCATATGGTGTCGTTAGGGGTCATCTGGGGCCCCTTAAGACCCCAGATGACCCCTAACGACACCATATGACCCCTTAGGAAACACATGTGTGACCCCTTAGGACCCCAGATGACCCGTAATGACACCATATGACCCCTTAGGACACCATATGACCTCATAGGATCATATAGTGTCTTGAGGGATCATATGGGGTCCTAAGGGGCCACATATGTGTGACCCCTTAGGACCCCATATGACCCCTTTTAAAGTCCTAGTAGGTACAACATACCCCCTAGGACACCATATGACCCCATAGGATCATATAGCATCCTAAGGGGTCATATGGGGTCCTAAGGGGCCACACATGTGTGACCCCTTAAGACCCCATATGACCCCTTTTAAAGTCTTAGTAGGTACAACATACCCCCTAGGACACCATATGACCCCATGTTGGAAGATTTTAAAATTGGCTTTTTTTGTTCCCTGCTCATGTGTTGTATCTGAGCGTTTAGGGGTTTTACAAAATATTTTAGAGTTGTTAAGGTTTTTCCTTGGTTTACTCGGGCAATGTTATATTCTGCAGTTGACTTATATCTACCGGTGACCTGGTTTTATGTTGCCACCAGGTGGTTCCTTTGCCGTCCATTTACCAACCCCCCGCATTAGGAGTTACGACTTGAGGCTGTTGTTTTAATTTTATATTATATGCCTAAGTATTGAAATGTCCCCGTTGTTGTACCTTTTAAGAAATTCTCTAGGAAGGTCCCCATGCATGATCACTTTACCCTCAATTAATCTCCAGTGCTAGAATAGTTTACTTAAAAAATGTTCTCTTTAGTCTCGTAGTTGTGTAGGATAAGCATGTCAAAGGAAATACAGAGAGAATGTTGTCCCATAGACCCTTTAGTGAAAGATCAAAACCTCGCGGGATAAGAGGTTTCCAAAGCTCAAAGAACAAGCCTTTTCCCGTGATACTTGTAAAGCCACAACGAAGCCCCACAAGATAAGAAGAATACAGGGATAATAAAGAGATCTTTATCTTGCGGAAATTTCATATAAACAAAAGGCTCATGTGGGATAAGAGACGTTCGTAGATGTACTAGCAATTGTCATTATGTAATGTGTCCATGCGGGATAAGGTAATATAAAGAAGCAGAGAAGTGGGTCTTATCTCGCGATGGTTTTAAGATGTCTTGATAAGCCCGCAGGACAAGAAAAGGCTCAGGATCGAAAGGAAAGGTTATCTAGCAAAGTTTATGAGTTGATGCAAGGATGTTGCAGGATAAAAGGTAGCAAGGTAGATACAAAGAACATTATCCCACAAGGGTTTTCTTTCACTTAGTAGTGAGCACAGGATAAAAAATTTAAGACAAGATTGACAAAGTTCTCTTATCCCGCGCGTTCCCACGGGGATAAGAGGTATATCACGGGACAAGAAGGGAAAAGCTTAAAAGGCTTATCCCACATGATGTAAAGTTGTCAAGGAAGGGCACTTTAAAGCAGGAAAAGATAGAAAGTTGTGAGCAACGCGGGATAAGAGGATATTTAGAAAGCATGCAAAGGGCTTATCCCACGAGAGGAGACAATGTTGATGGATGTGCAATGCTCCATAAAGATAAAAGAGTACTGATAAAGAAAAGATGATGAGAGTTTATCCCGCAAGGGTGCAAGGAATGCTTCTGGGTGCTGCGGGATAACAAACAAAGGTAGATACATGGAAGCCTTATCCTTCAAGGATTATCAAAATAGCAAAAGGTGGTGCGAGATAAGGGAATAGAGGGGAATATGAGGATGTCTTATCGTGCAGAGATGGTGAATGGCAAAAAATAAAAGAAAAGGGCCAAATGACATGAATTTTGAAAATATGAGTTGGCCAAGGACATTCTAATAAATGCCATGTCATCATTCAGAGGTTGTCAAGGAAAATCTTGACCATTCAAATCCCGATCGATGGATGAAATTCAAACTTGGCGCCAACAATTTGCTCTATCCAACATGAAGGAATTAATGGTGTCGCCATAAAAGAGAAATTCATCAACTTTCTCTCATAACTTGAATCTGAAGAAAATCTAGAGCATCCCTGAGTGAGAAGAAGAGCAAATTTCAGTAAGACAACGTGCCATCCAGCAATTTCAGCCCAACAAAAACTAGCAAGTCAAATTTTCTGCCATCCTTTTCCATTTGCTAGGCTGTTATTATTGTAATACACAGAGCTTTTATGTGTATGCCCTAGAGTCTGTAGGGTTTGCATCTGTATTTGAAATTCTAGGCTTTCCTCCATTTTTTAGAAATTAAAATGGCCTCCCTTGCTACTCCCACTGCTGCAAATACTCCTGAAGCTGGCACAAGCTCTACAATGCCAGAAATTACCCATGCCATTCTGCTTGACGTAATTCCGCCTGTGCCAGTAATTGCAAATGTTTCCACTGCTGAACCAATCCCCGAATCTGCCCTGCAAATGTCTGAAGAAATCGAAGCCAGTTCCCCTCCTAAAGAAGGAACCATGAAGAGAAAGAAGAGGACATACCGAAAGACTATCACTATTGTAGACAACTAAAAATGTCTCATTAATTATACACTAATTATTCGTCTATTTAATTAAGTAATTTTTTAATTATTTGATTAAATTAACTATTTCTTCTAATCATCGCCCTTCAACACTTCTAATTATTCTATTTCTATTCTTAAATCATTTAAACCAGTTAACCCTATCTCAATTATTAATTAAATATCAATTATTTAATTAATTAAAACCTTTTCCTTAGTTAAATAATCTTTATTATTTAATTAATTCAATCTCCTAAGTTTAAATAATTTCATTTAAATTATTTAAATTAATTAAATTAATTAATTAATTCCTCCAAATCCCCAAATTCTAACTCCAATGAATTTCATCTAATTTCATTTCATATTTCCCCAAATTCGAATTTCAATTAATTCACATCACCAAATTCACATTTCACCAAATCTGACTGTCAGTTAATTTCATGTGCATTTCAGCATTCCAATGACCAGATTCAAATTCAAATTGAAAATGAAAATCAAATTCAAATTCAAATTCCTACAGCACATGCTAAAATCAGAACTAATTGATTAAATTGGTTGTCTGATCAGTTAACTCAAAATCAGTCCACTTATCTCTCCAATCAATTCAATCTACTAATCAATCAATCCAGTCAACTAATTCATCTATTCAGTCTATTGGTCAATAAATTGAGGTCACTACTCAATCAAATGAGTTAAAAAATCAATCAATTGAGTTCACTGATCAATCTAAATTAGTTATCTATCAATCAACACTTGAGTTCAAATTCTCACCTCCTTTGTGTTGAAAATCTCTAAATTCAACCTCTTTTCTCAATTCAGTCTAGAATCATAAAATCATAGTCTTTAATATTGTTGTCTATCTTATGCAAGAAATCGAGTGCAATACCTAAGAGCCACCTACATCAACAACAATGGAGAAGAGCAATGGAAGCCTTGTTATGTTAAATGAGGGAGCTTTTAATTAGTTTCTTTTCAATTCAATTGATATTGCATTATTCTATTGTCATTCAAGAGTATTTTGATTAGATTAGAGTTGTGATTCTCTCTTTGATATCTTATTATGCAATTTTCACTTATTTACTGCCCGAAGACAACTATTATTTTTGATAGTGAGTCTTCAGATGAGCCAACCTCTCCTAAAGCGAGGAAGCCAATTCAAAAGAGGAGAAGGGTTGCCCATAAATATTCCATTGAAACATCTACCACTAAAGCTCATCCTCCTATGGGAAATGTCCCTGCTACTAAGAATCCATCCATTGAGGAAAACCCAATTCCTCAAGGGCAAGCCTTGCAGAGGGACAACCCTGCTGAATAGGAGAAGGAAATTGCTCCTGCTAATAGGGAAACTGCTCCTATGAAGGGGGAAACTGCTCCTGTAAAACAACAAGTATGAGAAACTGCTCCCGCAAAAGTACTAGCTTCCAGAGCTCCCAAGAGACCTAAAAAAATATCTGGAGGGGATTCATCAGCTCATTCAGAGCAATCAGAGAAAATGTCAACTACTCCTCTTGCTCCTGAGATGACAACAGAGGAATTGCAGCAAGAGGTTGAAAGAAAGTTAGAGGAGGCTACAAAGAGACCAACTAGGTAGACAAGGAGCCTCCACTAGGACCTGTTAGAGTTGTTTGAGGGGTCCTCTATGAATGACAACATCAAAATTGCCTTCCATGACAATGAGACAGGATGCAATTACAAAAGAGAGGGGGTGGGATGTTTTTTACTTCTTCTATGGAAATAGGGATAAACTTGTCCCAGTGTCGAACCTTGGACACTAAACTTGGGAGCTGCAGTGGTACCCGCCCATAAGACAAATGAAGCAATAAGAAAATTGAAAGGGTTGAGGGATTTTTCTTGGCCAACTGATGAAATAGAAGCTTTACATAAAAAGTACTTCTCCTTGGAGGAGGAGCAGCTTGAGGAAGAAGACTATATGCGACCTTTCATTTGATTGACTAAAATTTTGTGCGAATTCGTAATTTTGAGAAGGATTGATAGAGATTTTAAGTCATCAAGGACCATTCTCCAAGTTACATACTGCCATCCGCCAAGATGTACTTTAGATCTTGACAAAAGCATGTGTCAAGGTACCAGTGAAGAGGCAGATTTTGCGACCTGCAATCCAGAACTTCCAGGATGGTGACTTCCCAACTGCTTGCATTTAATGAATCTTAGAAGATTGCACACATGTTGACAAGGACAAGAATGGGCCTTATGGAAAATTCTAATGATTTGTACTTTTGACATGTGTCTTCTTGGCCTGAAGCTTGTTTTGCTCCCTTGTGTTATAAAAGGGAATTTAGGGCCAAGAAGAAAGATTCTAAAATTTTTGTTTAGTATGTACTAGGATAGCTTTGAAGCAATATATTGACAAATAGTCTTTTACAGTTTTTTAGCATAGCATTATATCATGAATGTATCATTTTATACTGAAAAATCAATAAAGAGAATATTCATTTTTCTTGCTCAAATCTGTTGTATGGTGTTGTATGAATTGCTATGTCAATGACATTTTCAATTTGTCTCCTTCTATGGAGAATGTGTATATCTTGATAGGCTTCATTTCAAGTAAATGAATTAAATTATGTCTTGAATACTGCAACATTTATGTGAGAGGTTTTGTGAGGGAGCCAATGAATATATTCTGTCTGAATTCCTAAAGAAAGTATTGAGTCTTTAGTATTGGATTCTAACCCTAATACTGTGATATTATATGTCTTTAAACCTATTATTTGACTCTGTATCTCCCTTAAATAGGCACTGGTCATATTTTATGGGTTTTTAGGATCATTTCAACATTCTTATTTCATATTTCATATTTCATTTTCTAGTTCTTCTACATTAGGAGTAGAATAGATTAGAATCAGTTTTCAATGCAAACAAAATAACAAAAATTAAGGTTCAAGCTAGAATTCATTGTATATCTTACTTTTCCTTGGTATATTTTCATTGAAAGCATCTGTAAAACACTGCAATATTCATCCATGTAAAGTTGAAATGTTATTGAACATTGCAACAAGGATACCCACCTAGGTCCTACAGAGCCTAAAGACTAGAAGATTGCATCCTTTGTGTTGAATCTTGTTCGTTGGCCAAAACCAATCCTAAGTCTATCGATAAGTTAGTGGCAATTCCTTTAGGATATAGGATCTGTCGATCTGGGTACCAACAAATTCGCGTCTCTACTGGGGAAAGCAAAGTCAAGGTTGTGTCAAAAGAGTATTTTTACCCCCAATAGTCCTTGTCCAAAGTCCAGAGTTACTAAAGAAAAATATATTCCTATTTTTGGGTGGCGACTCTGAAAAGGAACAAAGCTAGTTTATAGCTTGAGAAGCTCACATGAAAAACAAGAAGGTTACAAACACTACTACAAGGAGGAGTGAATGCATTGCAAGGTGCAAAACATCATACATGTGAGTTTAGCTTAGATAAGGAAGCTAATGAAGGGAGTAGAGAGGGCATCAAGTCTACAACAAGCAAATGGTGGACTGTCAAGAACAAAGGTATTCCTCAAAATATTTTCCCTCAAGCATCGGTTGATGCACCTATTATTAGAATAGAGGAAGAGAGTCATTTACATATTGATTTAACTGGAAAGGGTATTTTAGAAGGTTATTATAGTGACACATATAGATCTGCAGACGAAGTAGAAGATACAAGTAGTGATGAGTCCTTACCAAAAGATAGTCATTTTGTTAGTCACACATTTCCTAATATGGACAAAAATTTACAAAATCCCTACTATGAAGGTCTTGCTCAACACCAGGCTTCTTATGAAAAGTTATACGTAGACTTTGAGAAGATTAGGTTATAAAGAGAGTTTGAGGCTAGCTATGCTGATCATTTAGCAAATGTAAAAAATAATGCTGGTCCAGAATACACTATTGCTATCCTTGTGTCTACGAACATTCCTTCAACACAAAATATTTTTCAAACTCAGTTCACTGAGTCCAATGTATGCTCCACCTCAGGGAATGCAACCAGAGGATCAACAAAAGAGTTGCAAAGACAGTTGGAACAAGTAAGAAGAGAAAGGGACATGATGGCACAAGAAATGTTAAATCTGGCCATTCAGCAGTCGATGCAAATCCATACCCATGGAATGTCAGGTCAGACATCCTGTGTCCCTAGTACTGTCAGCTACCCTTTAGTCACTTCTGCATCTATGTCTTCCCATGTGAATACTATTAGTTCCTCAACCCCTGCTGCCATAAGTACTATAGCTCAGACCCCTGTTGTAAGTGTTGTTTCAACACGTGCAACAATTGCTACCCAAGCTTCTACTCGAGCAAATATTTCTAATACTATAGCCAACATCGTGCCAATATCACATGCATGGACAACTGGAATGCCTAATTTGTCTTCTATCTCTGCAAGCATGAGTGTCCTCCCTAGTAACATTAAAAATAAAAGCATCAGTCAGGCAAGTGTTAGTCAACACTACAGAGCTCAACAAAATCATTATGGTGCACAAGGTCAATACAACACGTCATGCCAAAATTTTGGCCCACCACCTCTACAGTTTCCTTTTGTCCCACAATATCCTCGCCCACCAGTGTATCAGAATAGTAGCCAAATGGGAGGAAACAATGCTTATCAACAGTATTTGCAATTCCTGCAATTTCAGTAGCAAATGGTAGGACAATATCAACAACAACATCAGATACCCCTACAACAAAAACAACAACAACATCAAGTTCCTAATCAAGGAAACACACATCAACAACAAATGCACAATCAGTTTGCTAGGAGACCAATGCAACTAGATAGATATAGACAGATTGATTTTACTAGGATACTAGGCTTCCCTAATCTAGTAAGAAAAGAATTGAGGGATGCACTGCCTAAGTTCTCAGGGAATAATGCAATATCAGGGAAAGATCACCTCAAAACATTCCAAAACATAATGGACAACTTTGAGGTTGAAGGTGAAGATTTTTTCATTAAAATGTTTATGCAATCTTTGACTGATGATGCTAGGGAATGGTACAAATGTTTGCTTGATTTGTCTATCACATTATTTAAAGACTTTAAAAGGATGTTTAAAGATCAATATGGTGATCATTCAGACCCTAAATTTTCTTTGCATGAGTTAACTAGTATCAGAAAAAATCAGAACAAGGATGTTGCTTTCTTCAATAACATATTCATCAAAATACTCAACAAGATTCCTCTTAGTTTAAAACTAACTAACAATATGAACTTGGTTTTCTATTTTGATGCTTTTGATCCTAAGATAGGGTATGAGTTGAGATCAAGTAACCCCCCAACTTTGGCAGCTGCTTTTAAACTTGCTTAGATCAATGAAAACAATAGAAAAGCCTCAGGAAAAACATCAAGAAGAGATGATGTTAGGATTTTGCCAAATCCCAAAGGACATCATAGTAAAGTGCCTAAGGAAGAGGATAAGTTAGATAAGGTCATAACTGCCTTAAAATATTTGAGTTACAAAGTGGCTAGAAATGAGAAAGGCATATCTCATGATAGGCCTAGTTTTCAAAGGCATGATAGACCTAAGCTGCATGACATACCCTACAATTGGAAATATGGGCGGCTTGTGGTTGGTAACCAAAGGCTAGCAAATAAAGAAACACCTGATCATTGAAAAGGCTAGGTTTTGATCTCATGGAAGATAGTTCATGGTGTATGGCATGTAATTTACCACATACACAAGCCCAGTGTGCAGTAGCAATGATCATGGAAGAAGATGATAATGTCTATGCTAGTTGCAAGAAAGATGGATTCACTAATCACATGATGAATATATTTTCTTTTCAAGCTAATAATGAGTCTGAGTGCTCAGCCTTTGAAGAAAATGAAGCAAAAATAGATGTAGATATTCAGAGATTATGGAATATCAGCCATCAACAAGAGGTGTTTTCTAATGAAGAAACTGGGGAAGAATATAGGGTCAATGCTTCTAATGACCAACCTGAAAATATCAGTTTGAGAAGACCCTTTGAGGAGGAAATCAAAAGAATTACCATGGCTGCAATTACTCAGATTAAGAGTGGGTACAATCTAAGACCAAGGGGTGCTTTGCCCAACCAAGAAAAACCTGGTAGAATGTTTATAAAAGATAAGCAATCGTAACTAAAGCATCAAAATACTCCACCATTTGCAGAAGAAAAGAACAAGGTGGCAAATACCATCCCTGTCCAGCAATATGTGCCAAAAGGAAGCACAAAATTCAAGAAAATTGAAAAGGAAGTCACAATTGAAATTCCTCCGAAAGCAGTTGTGGCTGAGAAGGAAAAGCAATCAAAGGTAGCAGTTCAAAAGGAGGTTAATCTAGGTACTTCTGCAACACTTCCTTTTGATATGATGCAAATATTGTCTCAAATAAATGTTTTTGTTCCTTTGTTAGAAATGATGAAAATCCCTGAGCATAGAAATGATGCTTTAGCTTTAATAAATGGAGTTCCTAGTATACCCCAAAGTGTCTTGCATAACATTTCTATTTTAGAAAATGAGATTAGTTGTACACAAGAACACTCTAAAACAATGCAAGCTCCTGAGGTCTATCTAGGAAGTACTATCACTAAAGTCCCTTCACAAAGTGGATCCCTTTTATATGATCTTGACAGTAAATGGTAGGAATGTAAAAAATTGTCCGATTGATTCTGGGGTAGCTATTAATATCATGCCTGTAGGGGTCATGAGGAAACTTGGGTTGAATGTTGACTACAACTATGGGAAGTGTTATGTCATGGATAATAGATCTGTCCCTGTGATATGAATCCTTAAAAATTTAGAAGTCAAGATAGAAAATTTCCTAGAATAAGCTTACAAAGTAGATGTGACAGTTGTAGATGTCCCCCCAAGTTATGGTATGCTTTTGTCAAGATAATGGACAAAAGTGGTTGGGGGAAATGTTCAGCTTGATTTATCCTATTCTACTATCCCAGTTAATGGAAAAACTATCAGGTTAGAAAGAGAACCTAGATCTGATACTACTATTGAGCAAGTTGATCTAAATAACATGGTGATGTTCTATGACTTTGATATGGGGAAATTGAAAGTTGAACCTATTCAATAATTCCTAGAGGTTGTAGGCCCTGTCATAATTGAAATCCAGAATAGTGAGGATCTGTGGCACATGTATTTTGATGGAGCTCACAACAAGGAGGGGTCAGGTGCTAGAGTAGTTTTTATTGCACCTAGTGGGAAGACTTTTTAGTATTCTTTCAAACTGATTTTTAAGTGCACCAACAATGTGGCAGAATATGAGGCACTGTTATTAGGTTCAAATCTTGCTGCTAAGCATGGGATAAAGAAGTTGTCAGTATGGAGAGATTCTGAATTGATTGTTTCTCAGGTTAGGTTAGTTTATTCTTCTAAAAGTGATAGACTAAAGCAATACATATCAGTTGTTTGGGATTCATTGGAATTTTTGATGCCTTTAACATCAAATGGATAGAAAGATCAAAGAACATTAATTATGGAAGATTTGTTAGCAAATGTTGCTTTGAAGAGTGATGATATCACCTTAGCTCAAATTTCAAGGGTGGACGTAAAAAACAAACCTACCATACCTGACAATGTATGCAATTGGCAAGTTTTTAATGATGATGATGACCTATTGAAGTTTTTGCATTGCATAGATGAGTATGAGAGTCAAGAAATAGATTTTAATGCTTTCGTGGAGACTATAGATGGAAAAGACACCATTTTTGGGAATGAGATAGTGCAGCTAAAGACAAAGAAAATCCCAAAAGGATTGGTGGCCCTAGGAAAGGCGTTTGACAGTCAAGATAGTCAAACAATGAAGCAATCCCCTATAAATAAAGAAGACCTTGAAGATATAAACTTAAAGACCGACTCATCTCCTAGAACTGTCTACATTGGCAAAAGGATTAGTCCAAAGATCAGGATCATGTTGATCACTTTGGTCAGAAAGTATACGCATGTTTTTGCATGGTCATATGATGACTTGAAAGCCTATAGAGAAGACCTGTTTCAACATGAAATTCCTTTGGACCCAGCTGCTAGGCCTTGTAGACAGAAGCAAAGGCCAATTAACCCAATGCTTAGACCCAAAATGCAAGAAGAATTGATAAAACTCAAAGATGGTGGTATTATTAAACCCATCAGGTATTCATCATGGATTTCTAATTGTGTTCTTGTTAGAAAAAAGAATGGTGACATTAGACTATGTGTGGATTTCAGAAATTTAAATATGTCATCATTAAAAGATAACTACACCCTACCCAACATGGAAGCCAAGTGAAGGTCAAATAATTAGAACAATATAAGACTGCCTTCACTACCCCATGGGGAACTTATGTCTATGTGAGAATGGCTTTTGGACTAACTAATGCTGGAGCAACATTTCAGAGAGCTATGGATGTAGCTTTTTCAAATTTTATAGACATCATTATGGTTGTCTATCAAGATGATTTGACAACATTCTCCAAAAGGGCAGAGGAACATTGTTTTCACTTAGAGAAGGTATTTGTCAGGGCACTGGAATATGGGATTTCTCTTAATCCTAAAAAATATCATTTTGTTGTGACCAAGGGTAAACTACTAGGAAATATTGTGTCCAAAGATGGGGTAAGAACTGATCCTGAGAGAGTGGCTGTTATTGATAGGATACCTATTCCCAAAACTGTGAAAGCCATTCAATCTTTCTTTAGGCAAATAAACTTTGTTCGCAGGTTTATATCTAATTTTGCTGAGATAGTAAAACCCATTTTCAAGGATGCTAAAGACAGGGGTTGTGATCAACTAGACAAATGAAGCTTTGGAAGCCTGTGTGGCTATCAAGAGGGCCATTAAGAAGGCTTCTATTCTAAAGGCATCACATTTCAGTAAATCTTTCCAGGCTTTTTCCTTTGCTTCATTTCATATTGTGGTTGCTGTTATGTTACAAAAGAATAGTGAAGGGTATGAGCTTTGGTCAAGGCTGTAAAAAAATAAGGTCTTACCTAGTAGGCACCCAAGTAATAGCTTATGTGCCAAATGCTGCAGTAAAGGATATTTTTGTCCAATCAAAGACCATAGGTAGGAATGTAGGTGGATCAACAAGATCCAAGAATTCAATGTTGACATTTAAATCACTAAGTTGGTTTGAGGAATGGGCTTGGCAAGGCTTATGGCCAAGGAAGACTTGGAAGCTGCCAGGATAAATGTCCTATCTGATTCACAAGGTATCATTTGCAGCCTCCAACAAACCAGATGGTATGCTGATATTATCCCTTTTCTTACAGACTCCATATACCCAGAAGATTTCATAGAAAGCCAAAAAAGAACCTTGAAACTGAGATCATAGAGGTATGTGTTTACTGTTCGAGATTTATATTACAAAGACAAAGATGGTTTTCTATTATTTTATCTAGATTAACAACATGCTCAACTTGTATTAAGAGAAATGCATGATGGGGTGTGTGGAGGACATTTATAGAGAACACCTTAGCTCACAAAATATTGAGGGCTGGCTATTTTTGGCCATCTTTATTCAAGGATGCACACACCTTTGTAAGAAGGTGTGAGGCTTGCCAAAGGTTCTTAGGTAAGTTAAAATATGTTGGAGCATTACCTCTTAGGCATATGCAAGTAGAGACCCCTTTTCATTAGTGGGGCATTGATTTTATTGGAGAGATCATTGAGAAGTCCAGTGATGGGCATAGATGGATATTAGTTGCTACAGACTACTTTACTAAATGGGTGGAGGCTAACCCCACAAGACAAGCAACCAGTAAAGTGGTTATTGATTTCCTGCTAAGAAATGTTGTGACCAGATTTGGAGTACCAGTAAGACTCATTATGGAAAATGCCATGTGTTTCAGATATGAGGAGTTCACATAATTTTGTAAATGATACAGGATAAGCATCTCATATGCATCCCCATACCATCCACAAGGAAATGGACAAGTTGAATATAGCAACAAGAATATCATGAAAATCATCAAGAGAACACTTGGGAAAAACAAGAGAGCTTGGGATTCTAAGTTAAAAATGGCAGTATGGGCATATAGGATCACTTTTAAAAAGACTATAAGAACATCCCCTTTTGATATGGTATATGGATCCAAGGCAAGAATGCCAATAAACAATCTACTGCATTTGTACAAGTTCATACATGAGAACAACCTGGAGATGTCAGATCCACTGGAAGAGAGGATGGCGACACTTGTAAAATTAGATGAAAGTAGAGAAGATTCTCATAGGAAGAACCTGGAGCTGCAACAAAAAAGTGAGTACTTATTTGACAAGAAGGTATCCGAAAGAAAGTTTAAAATTAATGATTTGGTGCTGCTTTGGAATGCTAGAGTCCAAGATAAAGGCAAGCATGGCAAATTTTAAGCTCATGGCTGGGGCCATTTGTTGTTGTAGAGAAGAATGGTGAGGATTCACACTTCCTCACTGATATGAATGGTGAAATGCAGGAATTGCTAGTGCATGGACAGTTCCTTAAGCATTTATTTGCTTGATTTTTTCCATACAAAATAGTTTTAGGTTTTGTATATAGGTTAGTTCAAGGTTTTATAAATATTCCTCCTTTTTTGATTGGTCTGCTTTCCTAGAGATCTGAATTCTTCCTTTGACCTAGGTGATCAAACATCCCCTAGCTAGAGCCACTATTGGAAGATTTTAAAATTGGATTTATCTATTCCCTTCTCATGTGTTGGATTTGAGGGTTTAGGGTTTTTACAAAAGATTTTAGAGCTGTTAAGGTTTTTCCTTGGTTTACTTAGGTAATGTTATATACTGTAGTTGACTTATATCTACCGGTGACCTGGGTTTAAGTTGCCACCAGGTGGGTCCTTTGTCATCCATTTACTGACCCCTCACATTAAGAGTTACCACTTGAGGCTATCGTTTTAATTTTATATTCTATGCCTAAGTATTGGAATGTCCCTGCAGTTGTGCCTTTTAATAAATTTTCTAGGATGGTCCTCATGCACGATCACTTTATCCTTAGTCAATCTCCACGTGCTAGAATAGTTTACTTAAAAATGCCCACTTTAGTCTCGCAGTTGTGCGAGATAAGCATGTCAAAGGAAATATAGAGAGAATGTTGTCCCACAGGCCCTTTAGTGAAAGATCACAACCTCGCGGGATAAGAGGTTTGCAAAGCTCAAAGAACAAGCCTTGTCCTGTGACACTTTTAAAGCCACTACGAAGCCCCGCGGGATAAGAAGAATATAGGGATAATAAAGAGATCTTTATCCCGCGACCATTTCATATAAACAAAAGGCTCATGTGGGATAAGAGATGTTCGTAGATGTACTAGCAAATGTCGTTATGTAATGTGTCCATGCGGGATAAGGTAATATAAAGAAGCAGAGAAGTGGGTCTTATCTCGCAATGGTTTTAAGATGTCTTGATAAGCCTGCGGGGCAAGAAAAGGCTCAGGATCAAAAGGAAAGGTTATCCTGCAAAGTTTATGAGTTGATGCAAGGATGTTGCAGGATAAAAGGTAGCAAGGTAGATATAAAGAACCTTATCCCGCAAGGGTTTTCTTTCACTTAATAGTGAGCGTGGGATAAGAACTTTAAGGCAAGATTGACAAAGTTATCTTATCCCGCGCATTCCCACAGGGATAAGAGGTAGGTCATAGGACAAGAAGGGAAAAGCTTAAAAGGTTTATCCCACACGATGCAAAATTGTCTAGGAAGGGCACTTTCAAGCAGGAAAAGACAAAAAGTTGTGAGCAGCGCGAGATAAGAGGATATTCAGAAAGCATGCAAAGGGCTTATCCCACGAGAGGAGACAACATTGATGGATGTGCATCGGGATAAAGGTAAAAGAGTATTGATAAAGAAAAGATGGTGAGACTCTATCCCGAAAGGGTGCGAGGAATGCTTCTGGGTGTTGCGGGATAACAAACAAAGGTAAATACATGGAAGCCTTATCTTGCGAGGATTATAAAAATAGCAAAAAGAGGTGCGCGATAAGTGAATAGAGGGGAATATGAGGAAGGCTTATCCCACATAGATGGTGAATGACACAAAATTAAAGAAAAGGGCCAAACGGCATGAATTTTAAAAATATGAGTTGGCCAAGGACATTCTAATAAATGTCATGTCATCATTTAGAGGTTGTCATGGATAATCTTGACCATTCAAATCTTTATCAATGGATGAAATTCAAACTTGCACCAACAATTTCATCTGTCCAACACGAAGGAATTAATGGTGTCACCATAAAAGAGAAATTCATTGATTTTCTCTCATAACTTGCATTCAAAGAAAATCTAGAGCATCCCCGAGCAAGAAGAAGAGAGAATTTTAGCAAGACAACGTGCCATCCAACAATTTGAGCCCAACAAAAACCAGTGAGTCAAATCTTCTGCCATCCTTTTGCATTTGTTAGGTTGTTATTGTTGTAATACACAAAGATTTTGTGTGTATTCCCTAGAGTCGGTAGGGTTTGCGTCTGTATTTGAAATTCTAGGCTTTCCTCCATTTTTAAGAAATTAAAATGGTCTCCCCTGGTACTCCCAGTGCTGAAAATACCCTTGAAGCTGGCACTAGCTCTGCAATGCCAAAAATTACCCATGCCATTTCGATTGACGTAATTCTACCTGTGATAGTAATTGCAAATGTTCCCGCTACTGAACCAAGCCCCAAATCTGCCCCGCAAATGTATGAAGAAGATGAATCTAGTTCCCCTCCTAAAGAAGCAACCATGAAGAGAAAGAAGAGGACAGTCTGAAAGATTGTCAATGTTATTTCTAATAGTGAGTCTTCAAATGAGTCAACCCCTCTTCTTAAAGCGAGGAAGCCAATTCAAAAGAGGGAAAGGGTTGCCCAAAAAGATTCCATTGAAATATCTACCACTGAAGCTCATCCTCCTACAGGAAATGTCCTTGCTACTAAGAACCCATCCGCTGAGGAAAACTAAATTCCTCAAGAGAAAGCCTCGCAGAGGGACAAGCCTGCTGAACAGGAGAAGGAAACTGCTCCCGCGAAAGGGGAAACTTCTCCTGTAAAAGAAGTATGACAAACTGCTCCCACAAAAGGACCAGCTTCCAGAGCTCCCAAGAGACCTAGAAAAACATCTAGAGGGGAGTCATCAGCTTAGGCAGAGCAACCAGAGACAATGTCAACTGCCCCTCTTGCTCCTAAGATGACAATAGAGGAATTGTAGCAAGAGGTTGAAAGGAAGTTAGTGGAGGTTGCAAAGAGACCAACTAGGCAGACAAGGAGCCTCCATCAGGACTTGTTAGAGTTGTTTGAGGGGTCCTCTATGAATGACAACATCAAAATTGCCTTCCATGACAATGAGGCAGGATGCAGAGATGCAATTACAAAGGAGAGGGGGTGGGATTTTTTTTACTTCTTCTATGGAAATATGGATAAACATGTCCCAATATCGAACCCTTGAACACTGAACTTGGGAGCTGCAGTGGTACCCGCCCATAAGACAAAGGAAATAATAAGAAAATTGCAAGGGTTGAGGGATTTTTCTTGGCCAGCTGTTGAAATAGAAGCTTTACATAAAAATTACTGCTCCTTGGGGGAAGAGGAGCCTGATGAAGAAGATTAGCCGTGAACTTTCTTTTGATTAACTGAAATTTTATGCGAATTGCTAATTTTGAGGAGGATTGACAGAGATTCTAAGTCATTAAGGACCGTTCTCCAGATTACATATTGCCAGACGCCAAGATGTACTTCAGACCCTGACGTAAGCATGTGTCAAGGTACGAGTAAAGAGGCATATTTTGAGGACCTGCAATCTAGAACTTCCAGGATGGTGACTTCCCAGCTGCCTTCATTTAATGAAGGTTAGAAGATTGCACACATGTTGACAAGGAGAAGAATGGGCCTTATGGAAAATTGTAATGATTTGTACTTTTGACATGTGTCTTCTTGGCCTGAAGCTTGTTTTGCTCCCTTGTGTTATAAAAGGGAATTCAGGGCCAAGAAGAACGATTGTTAAAATTTTGTTTAGTATGTACTAGGACAAATTTGAAGCAATATATTGACAAATAGTCTTTTACATTTTTTTAGCATAGCATTGTATCATGAATGTATCATTTTATACTGAAAATCAATAAAGAGAACATTCATTTTTCTTGTTCAAATATGTTGTATGGTGTTGTATTAATTGCTATGTCAATGAGATTTTCAATTTGTCTTATTCTAAGGAGAATGTGTATATCTTTATAGGCTTCATTTCAAGTAAATGAATTAAATTTTGGCTTGAATATTGTAACATTTATGTGAGAGGTTTTGTGAGGAAGTCAATGAATATATTCTCAGTCTGAATACCTTAAGCAAGTCTTGAGTATTTAGTATTGGATTCTAATGCTGATACTATGATATTTTCTATCTTTAAACCTGTTATTTGACTCTGTATCTCCCTTAAATAGGCACTGGTCATACTTTTCTAGGTTTTTAGGATCATTTCAACATTCTTATTTCACCTTTTATATTTCATTTCATAGTTCTTCTGCATTAGGAGTAGAATAGATTAGAATCAGTTTTCAATGCAAGCAAAGTAACAAAAAATAAGGTTCAAGCCAAAATTCATAGTATATCTTACTTTTCCTTGGTATATTTTTATTGAGAGCATATGCTAAAACACTACAATGTTTGTCCATGTAAAGTTAAAATGATGTGAAACATTGCAACAGGGATACCCACCTAGGTCCCGCAGAGCCTAAAGAGTAGAAGATTGAAACCATTGTGTTGAATCTTGTTCATTGGTCAAAACCAATCCTCTTTGTCGATGAGTTAGTGGCAATTCCTCTAAGATATAGGATCTGTGAATTTGGGAACCAACACCCCATAGGATCATATAGCATCCTAAGAGGTCATATGGGGTTGTAAGGGTGCACACATGTGTGACCCCTTAGGACCCCATATTGTTAGATTTAGGGATCACTGAGAAGGGGGGGGGGGTGAATCAGTGATCTACCAGGTTATAAATCTACAATCTTATTATTTATCCACTAGTTAGCAATGCATAGCAGAAAGGTACATAAACATGCAACAAAAAATACATAAATCCACAACACCAAAAAATTTTCATGGAAACCCAAAAAGGGAAAAACCATGGTGGGGCTAGAACCCACAATATTCATATACTATGGCTAGGAGTATATAAATATTACATAGATGGGGAATGCACTTGCATTCAGGCTCACTACCAAGAGCTCACTACTCAGTTATAATTGTCTGGAAGGACACAACCTTTAGGGAAGTCTCACTAACTTACACTTTGATTACAATGATGAAAAAAAATGAAATGAACTCTCAAGCAGCATCTAATAATACACAAATGAGTTTCGGTTAAGCATTGAATCTATGACTGTCTTCGCTCTACAAATACTTTGTCTATGTCTCAATCAGCTACCAGATTGAATGCACACGTGAAACTGTGCTCAATCGCACCAAAATTGATCACCACACCATTATTATATCTAAAATCAATTACCAATTCAATCTTATATATCCGATCTCAACACAAAAGTAATCTCCTTTAAGTCAGCTTCAATAAGTGTAATGTGTAGATCCAAGTATGCTTCAATCTCAAACACAACTATGAGCACTGGACCAAAAAAGTGTTTTCACACGTTTCCTAAAGATCTTCCCATCCACCAGGAACACAAATTCAACCACCAAAATTACCACAAACAACACTTGTGAAGTCACTTGAAATCACCCGAAATCACCAGATGATTGTCAATTGCCAAAAATCCCCCCTTTGGCATTGATGACAACAGTTGTGAAAAATGGTTAAGTGTTGAAGCCTATGATCTTGTACAACGGATGAAAGAATAAAAGAATAAAGAATTATAAAGTTCACCCTAAGATCAACAATCCAAAAATCTGCATTACACTTGACTGTATACTCCATACATACAATTAGTCTGTACATTTTTCACCTTATCTCTCCCCCTTTGGCAACAATGCCAAAGATGGGGTGCTACTCAAAATTGATATACATATGACATATATTTTACAAATACTTGAAGATGTCAGCATAAGTAGTCTTCAAAAATCCCAAGTGAGTATCCCACCCACTTTTCAGGTTATCCAAAATTGTGATAAATGCATTAAATACAGTAGCATGAATTTATAATTCTCTCAAATCTGATGGTATAGGCTGAGCCATTTCCTTCATACAATCTTCCTTATTACTTATCATAGTATCTAACTGGACGACAATCAGGTTCCGGAGTTCACCCACTTTCCTCAAAACTTTCTCCTTATCTGCTTGAAGGATTGATATCTGATCATTTAAGGCTATAATTTGTCCTTCAATATTTCTGATTAATGTTACATTGGGGTCAAAAGATTTAAAAATACTAGCAAGCTTGCCCTGGCAGACTCCTATCTGATTATCAATATCAATAATGAACTTAGGAAAAATAAGACAAGATTTATACAATCAACCATTTTATGACAATGTGTCAGAAATAGTCTGCAATATCTTATTCAGTTTTGCCTTGTCATCTTCAATCATTTTTAGGAGTTTAATTTCTAACTTCCTTAAACTTGTCCAAAACTTTCTGAGTAGGTATCTTTTCCAAAGAATCAAAATTGGTCTTTACACTGTTAATCAACTATAATAATTTACTGGAGGGGCTATTATTTGTATCTAACTGTACATTGGAAGCCACCTTCTGCAAAACATCTATAGACATCAAAAATATCTTTTTGTCTTCATTCTCTGATTTTAGCAGATCTTGACTGGATTGTGCCTGAAAAGAAGCAACAACTATCATCCTTTCTTCCAGAGAAATCCGATTGAAGGGTTTATCAAAACTGATATTGAACTGCGGAAAACTCCCTTAGCTGTGAATTTTGGCTATGTCAATTGCCACAAGTATCAGAGTCTCTGTTGCCTTCCCCTTTCCTCTATCCGGTTCTTCCTGTTTCTCCTCTTCCCTCATTTTAGTCTCAACCAGTTTGAATTTGACTTCTTTAGGTGCCTCCCATGCACCGGTGTCACCACTTGGTCCACCATCCTCTGCCTCTGTTGATTTATCATTTTCTTTAGCAGGCTCAACTTCGACAGTATCCAAAACTTGTTTCTACGCAACATCTTGAGTATCCTCCTCCTTATTTACATCATTAGTCGGAGTATTTTTAGACTGAGATGACTTAAGTGCATCTTTGTATAGAGGATCATTCTGAATGGTTTTTCTCCATATTTCTTCCATCTCTTTCCTCACCTCCTCTACATTTCCAATCATTAATCTATTGATCTGGTTTTTATTTCTAAATTCCTTTTTATTTGCTTCTTTAATTAACCTATTAACTTCACTATGAGTAATACAGGTACATACATTTGCAAGCTCTCATTCCTTCATTTCTCTATCAATTTTGCTTGCATCGATTCTTCTAGCATCTGTTAAACTGTACAAGTCCTTTGGAATGGACTTTTCTAATTCAATCAAAGTTTTACTAAAATTGTGTAAATAAAGTACAACTGCTTCCTCTACTTTTCTCTTGTCACCATCATCAAAATTTACATAACAAACTTCAACATTTTTCAAATTGCCATCTACCATTATTTCATCTATTAACTGATCTGCTGTTAATGAGAGAACAGATTCAAATTTACCTTTCTGATCATCAGACTCCGGTTGATTCTTAACCTACCTTCCTCTTGTAGGCCTCTTGATAGAGTCTAATTTAACCTTCTTCTCCTTTTCCCCTTTCTTCTCACCACTAGATTGGGATTTTCGGATAACTCTAGCAAGTTATCCTTTCTCCGACGCCTTGGGAATTCCTGTATCTTATTCAGTCTCAGATTGCACCAGAGAAATTGCCACATATTATCTTTGAGTCTTCTGCTTCTTCCTCAGAACACCTTTCCCCTTAGATGCACTGGAGGGTTTTGCTTCAGCAGGAGAAGGTCTTGTCACCTTCACCTTAACTCGAGTAGGTGCAGTCTTTTATTTCTTATCTTTCTTAATTACATCCCTCACAACTCTAGCCGCTTTGACATTCTCCTAGGGATGTCCTTATTCAACAAGAATGTCTTCTACAATCTTTTCAACTTTCCTCTTCCTTTCCGGTTCAGTGAACTTGGAGTGAAACTCCATTGATTTCTCCTTGCAGGTTTCAAACCTTTCGTCCTTGGTGTCTACCGGAGTGTTTAGCAAGTGTTGTACATTGGCATCCAAGGTAGCTTCATCAACCTCATACCCCATAGGCATTATCCATACTATCTAGGGTTGAACCGCTTCCATAAGACATCCATCTTTGTTCACCATAAAGCATATTGTCCCCTCATATTTCCTTACAATTTCTTTGGGTATTTTAACTCTGTTTCATTTTTTCCTAAAAAGTTTTAAAGAAAGCCCACAAAGCAACATTTTGATTATCTTGGTTACCAAGTCTACCAAGTCCCTGCTTTATTTGTTGAGTAACCACTTTGTCATAAGCCCATTGTAATTTGTCAGTTCCAGGGATTCGATTCATGAAATAGAGCTCTAGATAGATAATCAAAGAACCAAATTTAAAGACATGCTTTTTATCTTGCTTTATTTTCTTCAGATTTATCATTAACTCCTCCAATAGCACACTGCATAGGTCATAGAGACCATCTTGTAAGCTGCATGGATAGCAGTGTCAGATACATAATTCAGTTTGTTAGACTGATATACCTTGTAGCCAATTACCATTGCAACAAATTTGCATCATCCTCTTTTATTGTGCTAATCTTCATTGATCACCCATAAAACTCTACACCGGTTAATTTGTTCACAGTAGGGTTTGTGACCTTCCGCAACCCTGGCTTTTTACAGGTTTGATTCAAATGGGTTACTGCCCTAATCACATCAACAATGATCTTGTATGGTTGGTCTAGCCACATAAATTTAGCATGGATCTTGCTTAGCACATACCTCATCCATTCCTTCTCATCAAATGTCAGAAAGTTTACAAATTGTGTGAAACCCTTTCTCTGCAGCTGCACAAATTTTGGCTTGGGATCGCCGATCTCATCCATGATGCTGTCAATATAAAAGTCTAGGATATCCTCAGAGCTGGTTTCCTCAATTTCATAATGAATGTAGGCTCGAACATCATCAACATGCAAAACTCCATGTAGAATGAAAGAAAAAGTTCCAATGGGGTCGACTTCCATGGATTTGTAAGGGTGTTTCTTGAATACAGGGTGGGTGTTGTCCTTGACCTCAACTACCAGTGGAGTAGCAATGGAAGATGCAGAAGCCATTTCAAATTATCAAGAAATTGGACTCAGAAAACACTCTTCGAAAATTACCTCAACCAACTGACGGATTCCGTAGACCGCTCATCCGATCCATTTTTCTCTCTGATCACCTAAAAACCTTGATCGCCTTATTCTTCATCTTGAAAAAACTATTCGCAAAGTGAAGAATGATTCTCGTATTTTCCCTTTTAACTTTGCAAACCCTAATTTTACTTTGAAATAAATGCACCTCAAATATTCAACTGGATGGCCTATTTCACTACTGGATGTCGAAATCAACCATCTAAATTCTGGATATCAATTGAAGCTCAATTCCTACTGTTTGTAATTCATAGACTACAAATATCATCAAGGGGTACTGCAAGATTGACATTGGTTTGCCTCCCCCTAAGGCCAAAAGCCCTAGTTACCAGATGAATTTTTTACACTGGATTGAGGTATAGATCCATTATCTGCCTTAGATTCATCCTTCTTTACCCACATCTTCTTATGATGATCTTTGATCTCATCTACTTTTGCCTTTTCCTTTTCATCTGATTTGTTCTTGTCAATTAGAGCACTATTTTCGTTCTTGTAGAATTTTGCAATATGACCGGTTTTGTTGCATGCTCATCAAATAACATTATTCTTCATTGGTCTGAAGTTCATCTGATTCTGTCTTGTCCTGCACTATTTAGAAATATGTACAAACATTCCACAAGCATAACATCTTCTGTTCTAAAAGTTATTTACTACTGCTCTATGCACATTTGACTTGTGTCCAAAATTATTTCATATGAAACACTGACCGATAAAGGTAGAAACATTATTCATGTTCATCATATTGTTATTGTTCATCATTCCATTATTCATCCTACTTCTACACTGACTCACCATATGACCAAACTTGTTGCAAGTAAAACATCTACCATTGAATTTATGAGCATTACGTTGTCTTACCGGAGGATTCTTGCTCTTCTTTTGATTAGGTTTTGCATTGCCTTGTCCAGATCCAGAGGATTCACCTTTCTCAAATCCTAGGTCTCGCATATCCTTTCCATGTCTCTAACTTTCCAGCATCTCATCAAGCCTTGTTGAACTAGCTTTGAATTTTTCTTTGTATTCATTAGCAGTAGCAAGTTCATCGCTCAAGGTAGAAATTTGTCTTTCAAGCTCTTGACCATTATTCCTTGATTGTGTTAACTCAATCTTCAACTGATCATTCTCATAGGTAAGCTTGAAGCATTCGTCAACTCTTTCCTTCAGTGATTGTGCGAGATTTTCTTCATTCTTCTTCTGGTCCTCAATATCTTTAGTCAGTCTCATCATAATGGATTGCATCCCATTCTTCAACAAAGAATTATCTCTCTTAATCTTGTTAACTTCATCAGATTTGTCCTGGTTTTCCATGATATGATCTTCTTTCTCCTTCAACTTGTCCATTGATTCCTTCCTCTTTTCTCTACAAATACTTGCTTGATCCTTCAGCTCACTGATGAATTCATCAGCATCATTCAAGTTCTTCTTCAAGGTACAAACCTCACTTCTAGCTGCATCACGATCCTCAAGTGCCACATTGAATTGTCTTTGAAAACCATAATCCATTGAATCAATCTCCCAAATCTTCCTCAAGTGGTTAAGCTTCCTCAGAGGAACTAAGATCTAATACCAATTGTTAGAGTTAGGGATCACTAAGAGAGGAGGGGGTGAATCAGTGATCTACTAGATTCTAAATCCACAAACTTATTCTTTATCCACCAGTTAGCAATGCATAGCTAAAAGGTACATAAACAGGCAACAAAAAATACACAAATCCACAACACCGAAATTCTTACGTGGAAACCTAGAAAGGGAAAAACCATGGTGGGACTGGAACCCACAATATGATGGTATGATGAAAGAATAAGGATCCTGTCAGCCACTAAGAAGGGGGGTTGAATCAGTAGATAGAAAAAAATGATAATAAACTTTCACCAATCTCGGAATCAACCTCTCAAAGTAAACTTAGAACTAACAAGTTAAACCACTGAACTATAAATGCAAATATCAATGTCAGAATAAACCGATTGACTATTACAATAGATTAACAGTAAACAAATTGAAACTCACAAATATCCAAATACTTTTACTGACATAAGTAAAAATTCATTTCATATTGTCACCGGTTATCATGACTTATCAAAGTGGATTAAGTAGTTAAGCAAATCAACCATAGAAAACATAACCACAAAAACATTCACCACTTGACACAATATTTTGATGTGGAAACCCAAATGGGAAAAACCACGGTGAGATGAGACTCACAAGATAACTATCAAAACTCTTTTGAAGTTCTCCCTATTAGGAGCCAAACCTGTTAAAACTTTACAAAATGTCCTGTTAAGAACAGATCCTGTTAGGGACCACCTGGTTAAGGGATTGACTATAATGCCTTGTTATAAGCAATACCCTGTGAGGAGTAACCTCGATAGAGGATTTGAAATCCAAGCTAATGGACCACCTAGTTGGAGGATTTGAATAACACTAAGCTTGTTAGAGATTACCCGGTTAGGGGAATTGGGATTTCAATCTATTGTAATTGTTAGAAAACAATAGGGGTTTGTTGATCTATTTGAATAGCACTACACTTGGTTGTTCAAATTATTTCCATGCTCCTATCTGCCTTTACAAAAACTACAGATACATCATTTGAATCAGTAACCACACACTCAACTAAAAATTTGCCAACTCTAAAGCAAAACAAATCATCAACCTTATAAACAAATCACTAGGTCAGTAACACAACAAAAACCTAATTCTCTGATAGAGATTACAAACAATTCGGTTCAAGTATGACTGTTGGATTACATAACAATCTCTACACATCATTCAAGAAAGCCTCAATCGCTCCTTGATCACCACTTCATCGAACTTAGTAACTCATCACACGCTTTGAACTACATGCAATATACTTGCTCATTCCCTAGACAAAAACCGTTATCTCAATGCACCAAAAACACTTTTAAACTCTCTTCATACAATATGCATACATGTCATAATCATTATCTCTCATTATCAAATCATAAACAAATATAACCAATTCACCAAACTTAATTGGTTAGGGTTTATCAAATAAACAGGTAGGGTTTACTGGTTCAACTCTTTAATACTTATCAATACCGGTTCACTCCACAAACTTACCTGCCGGTTACAATTCTCTTCACTAGCTCTTCCTACCGGTTAAAAAAAAACATTATAATAATATCATTACATGTTAATTGACATCAATGACAACATAACATTTCATTAATGCAATCTTCATGCAAATGCCAACAATCTTCCCCTTTGGCATTGATGGCAATACAAATATCAATACATTGATTGTCGTGATTGTGAATAGGAATCCTGGTTTACATTTTACCATGTACTCTCCTTGTCTTCACCTTGTCACTGGTTCTTCTCCCCACAATCACATTGTTCTTCTCCCCCTTTGACAACAATGCCAAACTGAAAGTAAAACATGCAATGTCAAACTTCACTACTAAGCATCAACAACCTGCAACTTGATACTCCCCCTATGGAATAACTCCACTCCTACATCAATTCTGCTGTAAAATTCTGCAAGTAGCTCTAGGACTAATGTACTCTACATCATGCTCAATTCACCTCATGAAGGGGTACAACCCCTAGCTGACTTCTAAGATAGTCAAAAGTAGTCTTAGGCAAAGGTTTAGTAAAGATATCTGCAAGTTGCTCCTTGGTAGAAACATACTCCAAGATCACATCTTTACTATGCACTTTTTCCCTCAATAAATGATACTTCAATTCAATATGCTTGGTTTGTGTGTGCAAAATAGGTTTCTTGGAAATATTTATGGCACTGGTATTGTCACATAAGATCTTTATAGGTTCTAAAAACTTCATCTTGAAACCTTCCAGAAAGTGCCTCATCCAGATAACCTGGGTACAATTCATATAAGATGCAACATACTCAGCTTCAGCAGTAGACTGCGATATACAACTCATCTTCTTGCTACTCCATGAAACAAGTCTTCCTCCAAGAAAGAATGCTCCACCGGTTGTGCTTTTCCTATCATCAATATTACCTTCCCAGTTTGCATCTGTGTACACCTTCAAGTCAAAGTTTCCTTCATATGGATACCATATTCCATAGTCAACAATACCTTTCAAATATCTGAATATCATGTTGGTTGCTATCAAATGTGTTTCCTTTGGATTCTTGTGAAATTTAGCAACTATACCAACTGCATGAGCTATATCCGGTTTGCTGTGAACAATATAGTGCAATTTTCCAATCATTGACCTATACTCCTTCTCATCAACAAATGTGGCTTCATCTTCCTTAGACAACTTACAACCTGTAACCATTGGTGTCCCAACTAGTTTACAATCACTTATACCAAATGTCTTTAATACCTCCTTCACATACTTAGATTGTGTGATGAAAATACCACTCTTCATTTGCTGTATTTGCAAACCTATGATTTTTTTAATCTCTCCAACTAGAGACATTTTAAAATCACTTTTCATTTCATTTGCAAAGTCATTGCTCATGTCATCATTCCCTCCAAATATGATATCATATACAAACACTTCACTAACCAACATTTTATCTCCTTCAGATTTGAGATATATGTTGCTATCTTCATTGGTTCATACCATGCTTCATAAGGTGTGAATGAAGCCTTTCATACCATGCTCTCGGTGCTTGCTTTAATTCATATAGTGCCTTGTGCAACTTACATACCATGTCTTTCTCATCAGTCAGAGCATAACCATCTGGCTGCTCAATGTATACTTCTTCTTCCAGTATTCCATTAAAAAATGTTGACTTTACATCCATCTAATATTCTTTGAATCCCTTACATGGTGCAAATGCAAGTAAAGTTCTGACACCTTCCAGTCTATCCACTGGTGCAAAAGTCTCACCATAATCTTCTCCTTCTTGTGCATAACCTTTGTAAACCAATCTAGCTTTGTTGCAGACTACAACACCATCTTCATTCAGCTTGTTATTGAATACCCACTTAGTATCTATCGCATTTTTATTTATTGGTCTGGGTACCAGGGTCCATGTATTGTTCTTCACAATTTGATCAAGCTCCTCCTCCATATCTTTGACCCAATGATCATCTCTAGATGCTTCCTTAGCAGTTCTAGGCTCAGTAGTGGAGATCATGCAAGAATTCTCCCTGATTCTTCTTCTGGTTAATACTTCAGCATCCTTATCTCCAATAATTTGTTCAGGATTGTGATTGAGTCTCACATACCTCAGAATAACATGATCATTATATTCAAGTTCTTCATTATTAACATCATCTTCTTCTGAATCTACTTGTTCTGGTTGAACTGGTACAACAACATTCTCTTTCCCAGTTTTAGGTTTCACAGATTCTGGTTCCAAAAGAAAAATCCAAGGATCTTCATCCCTTTTCTCCACATTGGTTTCCCCTAAGACTTCAAGATACTAATCCACTCGAACATCAATACTCTCAATGGTTCTTTATGTCCGGTTGTTATAACATTGTAGGCCTTACTCTTGGTGGAATAAGCAAGAAATATACCTTCACCACTTTTAGCCTCAAACTTGCTAACATGGTCACCTTTCTTAATAAAACATTTGCTGCCAAATATCTTAAAATAACTAACATTAGGTGATCTACCATACCAGTATTCATAAGGAGTCTTATCCTTACCTCTTTTTACCAAAATCTAGTTCATAGTGTAGATAGTTGTGCTAATAGCTTCTCTCCATAAAGTTTTCGCTACACCTCCTTGTATCAACATCATCCTAGCAGCTTCAACAACTGACCGATTGTTTCTCTTTGCAATACCATTCTATTGTGGTGTCCTTGGTGCAGAAAGATTTTGTTATATACCATTTTCTTCACAATATCTAGTGAATTCCTCAGAAGTAAATTCACTGCCTTGATCAGTCCTCAGACACTTTATCTTCTTACCGCTCTCCTTTTCAGCTAAGGCCCTGGATGCCTTGAACTTACTAAATGCTTTTGTTTTATCTTTCAAGAATGTGACCCACATAATTCTTTAGCAATCATCAGTGAAGATCATAAAATATCTGTCACCTTGAATACTTTTAGTCCTTATTGGTCCACAAAGGTTTGTATGAACCAAATCTTACAGATTTTTCTGCTGAAAAAGATTTTCTCTTGAAAGTTGAGGATGTCATCTTTCCCAAATGACATTCCTTACATAGAGAATTAACTGGTTTGTCCAACTGAGGCAAACCTGTCATTGTCTTGGACTTACTCACTTTAACAATGTTATCAAAATTTATATGACAAAATCTCCTATGCCAAAGCCAACTATCATCTACTCTAGCAATTAAACAGTTGCTGACTTTAGGATTCAGGTGAAATAGGTTACCTTTAAACTGCTTGTGGTTGCAATCGGTTAACCTTTGCTCCCATAGATTTTGCACATACCATTCTTAAACTCCACTGGATATCCTCTGTCATTGAGTTGAGAAACACTCAAAAGATTGTTCTTTAGACCTTCAACCCAGTAGACATCATCTGCACTTCTCTTTCCATTAAGAGAAATAGTTCCCTTACCTTTAACCATGCAGGGTGAGTCATTGCCAAATCTTACAACTTTGCCATCAAATTCCTTCAAAGAAAGAAATTTGCTCCAGTCACCGGTCATGTGATGTGAATAACCACTATCAATGATCCAATCATCAGAATTATCCATGCGTGAAACTAAAGCCTTCTAATCAAATGTTTCTTCTTTAATGGCTACAAACAAAATGTCTTCATTAGAATCACCATCTAATTCCTCATTAGTGATACCACCATCATCTGTAATAAGACAATCTCTTTTGCCTTTTCCCTTGTACTTCTTGAATTTCTCTCACTTGTGCTCATTATCACCATTAGGCCAGTTAGCTGCAATGTGTCCAATCTTGTTGCTTGCAAAACATTTCAAATGTAATTTACCTCTCTACTTACCGGTTCCTCTGGGCAACTGCTTGGCCAACAATGTTTCAAGATCAACCAAATTGTCTTCATCATCAACTTCTCTGCTAGATCTAGATTCATAACTGTGACTAACATCTCTACTTTTCCTCATAGAAGGGTTAGAAACTGAAGCTCTAAATACAGATTTAGATTTCTGAACACTAGCATCATAACTATTTAATTCAAAAGCAGTAAGCTTACCAATGATGGAGTCAAGGGTTACCTTAGTTTTGTCAATAGATTTTAGCTCATGAATGGCTACAACTTGGATAGAATAGACCGATAGCAGGGTTCTCAACACCATACTAACCACTGTGGCACCTTCCACTTTACCACCAACACTCTTGATCTCACCAACTATCTCTTTTATCCTCTGACCATACTGTTGGATATTCTCACCTTCAGCCATCCGCATGTCATCAAACCTTCCTCTTAGATACTCTTCCTTGATGATCTTCACATGTTCATCACCGCTATAAATCTTTTCAAGTTTCTTCCATATGTCATATGCAGTCTCCAGACCATGGACATCTACATATTCTGCATCAGACAAAGAACTGATAATAACCTCCAGTGCTTGATTGTTTTCTTGTTGCTCTTTCTTCTGATCATCAGTCATAATCCCACTAGGGACAACATATTAAGTACCAACATGTTCCTAGTATTGATTTCCAAGACTCTTGATATAAATTTTCATTCTATCACTCCATATTCTATAGTTCTCTCTATTAAACTTCAGACCTTCCTTCTTCATCATGTTCTACAAGATCTTTACCTCAAGTTGTTAGGATTAGACCTTAGAGGACCTGAGAATATCTGATACCAATTGATGGTATGATGAAAGAATAAGGATCCAGTCAGCTACTAAAAGGGGGGGGTGAATCACTAGATAGAAAAAACTGATAATAAACTTTCACCAATCTTAGAATCAGCCTCTCAAAGTAAACTTAGAACTAACAAGTTAAACCACTGAACTATAAATGTAAATATCACTGTTAGAATAAACCGGTTGACTGTTACAATAAATTAATGGTAAACAACTTGAAACTCACAAACATCCAAATAATTTTACTGACATAAGTAAAACTTCATTTCATATTGTTGCCGGTTATCATGAATTATCAAAGTGGATTAAGTTGTTAAGTGAATCATTCATAGAAAACATAACCACAAAAACATTCACCACTTGACACAATATTTTGATGTGGAAACCCAAACGGGAAAAACCACGGTGAGATGAGACTCACAAGATAACTATCTGAACTCTTTTGAAGTTCGTCCTATTAGGAGCCAAGCCTGTTAAAGCTTTACAAAAAGTCTTGTTAAGAACATATCCTGTTAAAGACCACCCTGTTAAGTGATTGACTATAATGCATTGTAAAAAGAAATACCCTGTGAGAAGTAACCTCGATAGAGGATTTTAAATCCAAGCTTATGGACCATCTAGTTAGAGGATTTGAATAACACTAAGCTTGTTAGAGCTTACCCAGTTAGGGGATTTCAATCTGCTGTAATTGTTAGAAAACAATAGGGGTTTGTTGATCTATTTGAATAGCACTACAATTGTTTGTTCAGATCCTTTTCATGCTCCTATATGCCTTTACAAAAACTGTAGATACATCATCCAGTTCGGCAACCACACACTCAACTGAAACTTTGCCAACTTTGAAACAAAATAACTCATCGACCTTATAAATAAATCACTAGGTCGGTAACACAACAAAAACCTAATTCTTTCATAGAGATTACAAACAAGTTGGTTCAAGTATGACCATTGGATTACATAACAATCTCTACACATCATTCAAGAAAGCCTCGACCGCTCCTTGATCACCACTTCATCAAACTTAGTAACTCATCATGCACTTTGCATTACATGCAATATACTTGCTCATTCCCTAGACAAATACCGTTATCTCAATGCACCAAGAACACTTTGAAACTCTCTTCATATAATATGCATACGTGTCATAATCATTACCGCTCATCATTAGATCATAAACTGACATAACCATTTCACCAAACATAATCGGTTAGGGTTTATCAAATCAACAGGTAGGGTTTACCGGTTCAACTCTTTAATACTTAGCAATACCAGTTCACTCCATAAACTTACCTACCGATTACAGTTCTCTTCACTAGCTCTTCTACTAGTTACAAAACAACATTATAACAATATCATTACTGGTTAATTGACATTAATGACAACATAACATTTTATTAATGTAATCTTCATGCAAATGCCAACACAATATTCATACACTATGGCCAGGAGTACATAAATATTACATAGATGGGGAATGCACTTGTATTCAGGCTCACTGCCTCGAGCTCACTGCTTAGTTATAATTGCCCGAAAGGCTACAACCTTCAAGAAAGTCTCACTGACTTACACTTTGATTACAATGATGAAATACAATGAAATGAAATCTCAAGTAGCATCTAATAATGCAAGAATGAGTTCCGGTTAAGCATTGAATCTTTGACTATCTTCGCTCTGCAAATACTCTATCTCTATCTTAGTCAGCTACCAGATTGAATGTGCATGTGAAACTGTGCTCAATCATACCAAAACTCATTGCCACACCATTATTATATCCAAATTCAATTGCCAATTCAATCTTACATATCCTATCTCAACACAAAAGTAATCTCCTTTAAGTCGGCTTCAATAAGAGTAACGTGTAGATCCAAGTCGACTTCAATCTCGAACACAACATACCACGAGACCAAAAAGTGTTTTCGCATGTTTCCTAAAGATCTTCCCATTCACCAAGAACATGAATTCAATCACCAAAATTACCACAATCATCAAAAATTATTCCGAATCAAAACATTACAGAAATGTACCATGTTCAATCGGTTACCTCCTTTTTCCAGATAAGATGAATCACGACTGCCAGATCAAATCATCAAGAAGAGTTTTCATCAATGACAACCTATTAGCACATATTTTAACAAAATATTTTATGCTATATGGAGGCCTTTTTATTTTATCATATGAGCATTTATTGCTGGTTTGTATGTGCAGGAACTTTATTAGCACACGTAAAGTTCTCTAAAAGATCAGTTGTTTTAGGAGTATCAAGGTATCACTTGGGCACACTACGGGCATGCACTAAGTATAGATTGCACAAGGAATCCATTATGGAAATGTTTGTTAGCAGAGAAGTCATTATGGTATGATCTAGGATTGTCTTCTAGTATGTATCAGATCCTGTGGGAAAAGTGGGGATCACTAACATTCAACAGTGATGGTCCATCTGTGCTAAATTAAAAAATCTCAATCATTGGCATAAGTAGTCCCAATGAAACAACATTGGCGAGAAAGAGAAGGAGCATTGACATAACTTATACCAATGAAACAACATGTGGATGCTTTAGAGCGTTTAAAAAATACTCAGCATGGTGCGCGCTCTTGATAAAGTCATGTCATTGGGATGGCTTGTTCCGATGAAACAGAAGGCGGTCATTTTCCTATCGGCATACATCAGCTTATTGGCAAAATGTAGAAATTGTTATACCGATAGCCTGTGAAGTCATCAGTGTGACTTGTGATGATAAGAAAATGCAGATCATGGACTTATAGTATCGAGAGATCAAAAGTAATGAGAAAAGTCTATCCTGATACCCGACGACTAAAGGAAACCAAAGGCGGGCCCATCAGAGAAAAGGACCATATCGAGATAAGGAAAAAATAGTTAGACCAACCCCCGATGACATGGAGGATCGGAAGGCGGAACCATCGGCATTACCTATACCAATAAAACAGACTGGAAGCATAAAGCATAAAGGTTCATCGAAGACTCATCGGGACTTCGGGAGGAATAGAAAAAGGCTATTCCAACTCCCGATGAAGATAGAAGCGCCTACAGGGATATCGGTGTAGACTATACCGATTAAAGTAAGCATTAAGTGAGGACTCATCGGGACATCGGAAGAAGAAATTTTATGCTATGCCGAGTCCCGATAGGACTGTTTAGGCAGATGGTGAGTTGCTAGGAGTTCTTCGGGGAACCTATGATGCAAGGTATGTATGTGCTTCATAAATTTGGATCTCTTTAGGTGTGCCCTCTCAAACCCCAATTCTTTCATTTGAAAGTAAGATGCCTTTGCATTTCTATTTACATGCAAGTATTATTATGTCAAATTCTAGTATTATATTATTATTTTATATATCTTGTAAAATAAATCCAAATGCAATTTACTATGTGCAATGTTAAACTTTTCTCAAAATCATGTTATCTAGACATTGAGCAGTTTTCTCCTATAGGGACAATACACTAATTGAATTCCATCACAATATTTTTATTTTTTTACAATCAGTCTTTAATTATTGTAATCACATAAATCTGTCCACTTAATTAAATGAATACTTAGTATTTATTTGATTATTTAACCATCAATTAATAATTAATTAAATTAATATTTAATTAATTCATCTTAATCCTCTTCTCCTATTAATTAAATAAATTATTCAATTTATTTGATTTAATTCACTTAACCAAATTCAGACCATTAATTAAATAAATAAATCATATTTATTTAATTAAATATTCTCTCACATTTAAATAAATTAATATTTATTTAAATCCCCCAAAATCCCACCTCTCACATTTAAATAAATTAACATTTATTTAAATCACCTTTATCCTCCACCCACTTGTATTTTCCTACAAAAGCAAGTTGCACAACTATTTTAAATAAATTATTTATTTAAAATCCTATTTATCCTCACCCACTTGAACCTTTAATGGTTTCCCTTAAAGTCTTCAAACTTGATGGCTTTAAAGTCTTCAAACTTAATGGCTTCCCTTAAAGTCTTCTTAAGACTTTAATGGTTTTCCTTAAAGTCTTCAAGCCTTTAATGGTTTCCCTCAAAGTCTTCAAGCATTTTAATGCTTTATCTTCCTTTTACTCATTTAAATAAATTAATATTTATTCGAATATTTATCCAAATGCAAATTACACCATTTAATTGAAATAAATGATTTTATTTTAATTGAAAATACCAAAATTCCTCCCACTTGCATTTTCCTACAAAATCCACTTGCATGCCTAAACCCCTTCTAGATTCTTCTAAACCTTTCCTAATTAACCTAATCCATCCCCTAAATATTGTCACATTCCTAAGCAAATTGGAGTCACTTCTCAAAGACTCCAAAGTCTTTGAAAATCAATTAATGCTTTGTGTGTTCAACAAATTAACCTCTAAAGTCTTTCAAACCACTTATGGCTCTTACATGACCATTAATGGTTAATTCCACTTGCACCCATGGTTAAGGACTTTGACCCCTAACTTAACCCTCATGTAACCCATGTGTCTCTTCAAAGCATTTATTTCTTTGACTAGGGTAACCATCATGTCCCCTCAAGCATTTAATGCTCCTTATCTCTCCTCTCAAGCCTCCTCATGGTGACACTTGTCAACATGGGATTGGGTTGAAAGTCTCACATGGATTGAATATCTTTCAATCCTAACCCTTGTTAAGATTACTCAATCTTAACCTTTCATTTCCCCATTTCTTCTATAAATAGAACCCTTCTCCTCAAGCAAAAGGAAGCATTAGAGTATTGTTGTTATACTGGCATTAGCATAGAGCTTTCTCATAGCATCACTATCTACACTTGCATAGCATTTGCTTATCATATTCAACTATCTTGAATCTCCATATGGCATCCATGGCTAGTGCTAAAAGCTGAGAGCTACACTCATTTGGGACTTGGAGAGGAGAGGAACAAGGGAGGAGCAACTATGAGCATCTTGATTAGCTATTTTATTCTATGTTTATATGCTTTCTATTTCATGCTTAATATCTCTCTTGATATGCCTGTTTAGGATAATCTTTTGTTGCCAACACTAACGTTTGTTTCTTGTGCTCTTGTGTGTGTTGCCATCAAACAGATTTTCTAATCCTTTTTGCAGAGCATCATTTGGTGAACCCGACGTGAATCAAAGAGCAATCATTTTGAAGTCTCCTCACACTTGTCAACATGAGATTGGATTGAAAGTCTCACATGGATTGAATATCTTTCAATCCTAACCCTTGTTAAGATTACTCAATCTTAACCCTTCATTTTCCCATTTCTTCTATAAATAGAACCCTTCTCCTCAAGCAAAAGGAAGCATTAGAGTATTGTTGTTATACTGGCATTAGCATAGAGCTTTCTCATAGCATCACTATCTACACTTGCATAGCATTTGCTTATCATATTCAACTATCTTGAATCTCCATATGGCATCCATGGCTAGTGCTAAAAGCTGAGAGCTACACTCATTTGGGACTTGGAGAGGAGAGGAACAAGGGAGGAGCAACTATGAGCATCTTGATTAGCTATTTTATTCTATGTTTATATGCTTTCTATTTCATGCTTAATATCTCTCTTGATATGCCTATTTAGGATAATCTTTTGTTGCCAACACTAACGTTTGTTTCTTGTGCTCTTGTGTGTGTTGCCATCAAACAGATTTTCTAATCCTTTTTGCAGAGCATCAATTATATTAATTGGAGAGTATTTAAGTTTAAAAATATTAATTTTTATCCTCTAATTAATATTATTGCATTTAAATTATTTGTGTTATGAAACTATATGATGTTTTAAAAACTAACACAAACTTTGAGCTCGTGTAATGTGCAGGAAATAAAAAGATTTTTTGTTTGATCAAATAAAATGATCAAACACTATGTAGTCGGTTGAAGGAAATAAAGAGTTTATTTTCGAAAGCAATATATAAATACTCTAATTTCTATATATATTTAAATCATTTAAATAAATGATTTAAGGCCACATTATGAAGAGCATACTTTGAATCTTTTAAATAAAAGATTTAAAGTATTTTAAGGGAGGTAAAAGGTTTTTTAATTTCATAAGGTAAAGTAATTATGATTTTTTCTCCAAAGGCATTATTATAGGGACTTCTTGATCTTGAAATTTTATTTATTTTAGGTGATTTCCATTTTATAGATCATTCTTGAAAATCTCCTAAATATTAGGAAAATTTTGTGAGGGTTTTATTGCAATAAAAATAGCTTTGCCCTAAAGGTTGAGTTTTGGTACAATACATTTCTTAGGGTAAATTATTTTTATTAATGGTTTTATGATTCCCGATGAGCCAATGAGGTGTGCAAAACTATGTCGATGGAGATCAATAAGGTAATATTGTTTCATTTCGCCATTTGGTAAGTATTTCAATTTAATATTTTGCATTCTAATTTTTAGCCAATGGTAAATCATTATGAGTTTAAAAATAAGGATGAAATATTTTCAAAATGTTATTAAAGTGACATTCTTATTTTGAAATTTTTTATCATAATGATTTTTTTTTTTTTTTAAAAGATTTCTTCGTTTAAAAATTATTGAAAGAGTTTTGCCTTAATGTTTTAATGGAGATATATCTCTGAGAAATTCCTTTAATGAATATTTGCCTTAGGGAATTTATTTTTAAAGATTTTATTTTTTAACATGTTCCTAATGCAAATATCCTGACTAGTCAAATAAACTAATTTTATCATTTCTGTGCAAGATAGTGTAACAACAAATAATATTTCTTAGAGGTTTGCATGCCGAGGAAGCATTTTCTTGCCTAAAGAATTCAATATAGTATTTTATTGTCTTAACGATTTTTTTACCACTCATGTAAATACTATTGAAAAGGGAAAATTATTATTTTAAAGATTATATATTTTCCACATTGAATTATTTTGAAAGGAGAATATTTTATTTACAAATGCTTTTGACATAGTGAAAATAATGAATTACATTTGATGAATGATATTTTCTTTTCTCTTATAAATATACTTGCCATAGATCAATGAATAGAATAATTCATTAGGGCAAATAATTATAATTCTTTTAAGCATCAAAGTGTAATTATTATTATTTTGAGAAAATGTACTTTTACCACAAACAAAGTGATGAAATTGCATTTATTAAAGATGAAGACTAATGCTATAATGCAATCCTTTCATATGCATATTTTTGCAAGGGTATGTCCATGTGATAAAATATTTCCAACCTATTTTAGATTGCCCTAAAAGGTGAGAAGATATAGAAGTTTTTCCACGAATACCATTTTTACAAAGGGGAGTATATGCTTTTATTTGCTATATTAAATCTTTTACCTTATGTTATTTAATGAGAACTATTATTAGGGAAAATTATTTTTAATATTTACAAGTGCAAAATATTTTGATTTAAGTGAATTATCCTAAAACAAGTATTTTACATAAAGGATTATTACCTAATCAAAGGTAAGATATAGTTAATGGTCAAATCAAAGGGATTTGATTGGTTCAGCTTAGGAGATATTGAGGAGATGATGAATATTTACTGAGAAATATTATCAAAGTGGAGGATAAAGGATATATTATTAAAGCATTATTTAATATGGTGTTTTAGGGTTTTCCTTAAAAATTATATTTGTAAACCAAAGAGTGTGTTCTTTGGAAAACAACTTTATATAGCTTCCTTCTGTAAATGAAAGGGTGTGTCCTTTCATTCATGTTTATTGGCTCACATATTTATATGGAGTCATTTTTTGTATGAGAGGGTACAATCTATCACTTCCTATAAGGGCTATAGGCTATATGTATTAGAGAAGTCTGTAGGAAGAAGAAGTATCATTTTGTGCAAGCAAATTGTAATGAAGTATCTCCTAGTGTAGCTATTGTGTGTTGTCATTTCTCAGAGATTAATATACAAGGTTCGTTGTTTCTACTTCAAATATAGTGTATACTTCTGTGTTGATGAAATATTCTTTGTCCTCTTGATAAATCTATTTAAGGATTTGCTATAATGTGAATCACATGCTGTTACATTAAATGTGAGATTGGGTTCTTATTGTTTATGTGACACATACTGAACCTTTATAGTGATGATTAACATTGTCTCCTGAGTTTATAAAGTTATTTGTCCACAAAGTATCATATATATTCTTGGATAGAGGCACTGGTCTGTTATTCATTTTCTGAGATTTTGATTTGATATGCATAAGGTCCTTGAGAGAGAAACATTCTTCTAAAGCCTTTTGAACTAATCTATTGCATATTTCTTGTATGTCCTGAAAGAATTTTATTTCCAAAATACAACAATCTTTATACACAATTATCTTTACATTCAGTTTTCAATTTCAAAAGCATTCAAATAAAAGCACTCAGTAGTAGCAAGAAATTATTGCCATTCTTGCAAAGAGCTGTCTTACCAAAGTTTAAATCCACTTTAAATAACTCTTTTTGTGCTTGAGAGGGAGAGGTATTTCCACCTAGGTTCAGTGGAGCCTTAAGTGTAGAGGGATTTGGTCTTTGACCATCCCTATTCATTGGCCAAGGCTAGTTGGATCAGTTAAGGGCTTGGCAAATCCTTAAATTTTCCAATCTGTGGTTTTGGGCACCAACACAACCCTAAACAAATAAGCAACTACCGGACATCACCTAAAATCACCAGATGAGTGTCAATTGCCAACACATAAGACCCCTTTTAAAGTCCTAGTAGGTACAACATACCCCCTAGTACATACTAGGAGTTATAGAGACCCGAACAACCCCTTAATTTCAATTATTAAAAAGTACAAAAACTACAAATAATTAGAAAAATCTTAAAAATAAGGTTTAATAAAATCTAAATAATATTTAGTTTAATATAACATAAATAAAAAAATTTGATATTTATTTAATTGAAAAAAAAATTAATATAACATACTAGAAAAATTTGAAGCCTTCTACCAAAATCTTAAAAAAATTTGAAAATCTTCGTCGCTTTATATAAAAAATGCCGCTTTTATTTGCAAAAACAATTGATTTAATTCAAAAATGGATTATATTTTTTCACACACCTTTATTTTCATATTTTAAAACAAACAAAAAAATCATCATTTGTATGGGTTTGAAGAGGCATGGTCGCTCAAATGACTGGTCGTGTTGGCCTCTAACGATCCCGCCGAAACGTCCTAAGTGGTAGCCACATCACCAAATTTGACAAATTTCTAAAATTTTTGACTTCTGCAACAAAATTCTACAAGTAAATTCAATTTATTAAAAAAAAAACCTTTTTGTAGAGATCGAAGTGAAGAATTTACTCATATATTTTTTATGATGTTTTGATTAGATTTAATATATATTAATTCAAAAATACTACAAGTAGGTATTCTAATGTTTGGTAAGAGGCTGGTTTGAAAAACAAAAAAAAAAATTGAATCACCTCAAAAAAATTTGAAAAAAATATGGTTCACTATAGGAGGGAGTCTTCTCCAAAAGGGTATTTTTTTTTTATTATTAAAAATAAAAAAAACAAAATGTGGTGGGAGATAAAAACTGTCAAATTCAGGTATATGTTCGACTTTAAAATGTTATAATGAAGAAAATATACATCATTTAAAAAAAAATGTTTTATGCACTATATATGTATGTCATCTATTAGGGATATCAAAATTAGAAAAAAATAAGTTGATTATATTTTGTTTTTTGGTGGGAACTAAAACCCTTGATTTTTAGCAATTTTCAGCAATAAAAAATTTGACTTTATAAATTAAAAAAACATATCAATCCTTGACAATTTAAAAAAAAAAAATAATTAACTCAAATTTCATCAAATTTTACATATTTCATCAGTTTACATTATTTTCAAATCCAAAATACAAATGCCACTTTTATGGCGTCAAAATTGAACAGTTATTGTTGTGTTAACCTTTTCCTTTATAAAAGTGTGACAAAGGTTTGTACTTTTACCCTGTCATCATATAGCAATGAAGAATCATCAAGTGATGATGAAATCTCTTTTAAGCAACTCTCTAAAATGATGATTGAAGAACATGTGTCTCCTGTTAGGGATCCGGAGGAAGAGGTGTCAATTGAAGAGGATCTAAGACAACTAGCCTGTAAAGATTTTGTGTCAGATGATGACTTTGTGAACTCTTCAAAATTCAAATCTTTTTTATACAAGATAAAGGGTAAAACAGTCAAGGAAAGTGTAGGAGAGGTGAATGCCTCCAATGAAAATAAACTATTGGTCACCTTGAAAGGTGAAGTTGTGCAAGAAATGAGTCAGATGACCCTCGAGAGAGAGGGAGGAAGCTACTTGAGGATGAGGTGTTTTGATATTTCCTGGATGTGATTTAAATTTAGCTTTGGTATTTGATAGTTTCCTCCATGATATAGATGCCAAACATAAATTGTCTCCTGAAGGAGTAACCTAGGTATATATGGGCTCCATATATAATCTTGATGACCATTTCATGATAATTTGGTCTCTCTACCCTCCACATAAGAAACCGATTATTATTGATACTCAGAAAGCTTTTGGGCACATAATGAAACTAAAGGTAGGAGACACAAATCCAATTGTCACTGTTGATCTGACTGTTAATGTTGCTAAGATCAATAAAGCTCAAATTCAATTATTGTTGAAAGAGGAGTTTGGTAGGCTAGAGAACATTAGATTGAGTAAGTAATTGATCATTTAAAAGAATTACTAAAGTAGAAAGAGCTACAAAAAATTGTTAACACAAGGTGAAAGCTCACATCCGCAGATTGAAGCTATCAAACTTAAGAAATTATCTAGCTCCAGGCCCAACTAAAAAGTGTCAAGACTGAGACACTATTTGTATTTGTTCAGAAAAGGTTTACCAACTGGATGGTATGGATGGATAAATATTGGGAAATGTACTCAAAGAACCAATCAGCCATTAAGGAGCATGAAAGGTTAGAGAAAATACTTCAAGACACGCTTAAGGATCTCCAAGGGAAATACAAGGTGGACCTTGATCCTATTAAAATTTGTGAAGAATTTATCAAAACACATAAAGAATATCTAGAGGCATTGAGGTTTAAAAGTGCTGATTTTATAGGAGATGGATCAAATGGCATCCCACCCTTGCTTAATGAAGACGAAGACCTGAAGGACAAAATGGACTGGGTTTGAGATTGTTAGATAGTATTCAGGAATGCAATGAAAGTAGCTAAAGAAGGAAACACGAACACAGTGGTGGACTACATGGAGGACATGGAGACAATGGAGGTTGAAGCAAGAGATACTGTACACATATAAACATTACCATATTCCTAAATGAATATTTTATGTTCATTCCTCTATTTAATTAAATCCAATTTAATTGAATCACTTACATTCCTCTATTTAATTAAATAAATTACTCAATTTATTTAAATTAAATTCACTAAGTCTCTTTTACCATTTAATGGGATAAATCATTTTATTCAATTAAATCCCTTCTATCCACTTTTTAATTAAATTCAAATTTAATTAAATAGTTTACCCTAAATTGAATAAATCTAATTCATTCAATTTCACAAATTACAACCAAATTGAATTAAATTAACTTTATTTCAATTAAATCCCATTATCTCTCCATCCACTTGCAAAATCCTACATCTCCCACTTGCCTCCTAAACCCTATTCCTAACCCCCTTCTAGACTCTTCTAATCACTTCTAAATTAGCCTAACCCATCTCCTAAATATTGTCACTTCTCAAACCCTTAAAGTCTTTGAAAACCATTAAAGGCTTCAACAACTTAACTTTGAAAGTCTTCCAAACCATTAATAGTTAACTTAACCCTCCAACATGATTAAAGACTTTCTCTAAACTCAACCTCCATGTAACCCAAGGGTCTCATCAAGCATTTATTGCTTTGACCATGGTTGGTCCTTAATCCTTTGCACATGAGTTTATCCTTTGTGTAAAACCTTTATCCATTGGATAACCCTAACCTAACCTTAACCTAACCTTAACCCTTACCTCTTAAGGTAACCATGAGGTCTTCTCAAGAATTTAATGCTTCCTACCTCTCTTCTCAACCCAACCTTATGTTGCAAATTATCACTATTTCATTGGTGCAAATTGCAAACATGGATTGAACAACTTTCAAACTCAACCCTTGATTAACTCTTTCAATCCTGGCCATCCATTGCCCTATTTTTGCTATAAATAGAGCTCTCATTCCTCCATTTTCATATGTGCAAGCTTTTAGTATCATAATTATGCTCAATTTTATTACATCTAGTCTCTCTCTTTGCAAATAAGAAGTAATCTAATAATCATTTTAGATTGTTTCTTTTATCAATAGCTTAAATACATAACTAGTATATCATGTTGGGGTAGTATCACTACTAATCTTGTCATCTTATAATCTAGTTCATTTCATTTGTAGGATCATGCATATATAGGTTGCATTATCATATTACAATCAACCAAAACATCCCTCATTCTTGCATTTGTCATCCCTAAACCACTTTGCTTAGTGATCTGAGAGCAAAGACATTGGTTTGAGAGACCTTGTGAGATAGAGAACCATGGAACCAACCTTGGGAAGTTGAGTCATCCTTCGTGACTCCATAGCTTGCACCAAGAAGTCATGTGGGTGTGCGGACAAGGCTCCTTAGGCTTCATTTTTCACATTTTAAGTTCTATTGACCCGCTTTTCCCACATACAGATACAATCCATGACTATGACACCCATTACAACAAAGAGTACCTTGAGCATTTGGGCAAAACACACTTGTGCTTGACTAGATAATGATTATTTTCCTTTAAGTTAATCTCTTAGTTTATTTCCAAAAGACACTTTTTAAAGGTCATGATCCTATGATATGTTATAAATATTTGATATAATCATTTGCAAGACAGAAGTTAAGAGTGACAAGTTAGACATTATCAGTAATTTTCATACAAATGTTCAAGCAAAGACTCTTATTTTGAAATTAATACAGAAGTCGGTTCTCTTATATGCTAATTGTGTTATGGATGCTTTTGATTTCAAATCAGTTCTCAGAAATAATTATCTATGGTTGATTATTGTTATCCTAAATCCTTGTGTGAATATTTTATGTTATAATTGCAAGTTAGAAGAATATAGAGTGTATTTGAGACAAAAGGCGACTATTTGCATTCTATTCTGATTGGTCTCTTTGTGAGAGTTAAATTCACTCAGACTAATTGTAATAAAAGATATCAAATTGTAACATTTAGGGTTGGGTAACTGACAGAGTTAAATTCAGATGAAGAACAACGCAGACTACCACCGATCTGGAGATGAAGACTAAAGACACCCATCAGAAGCAGGATAACAAAGACCTGAGAGAAGTTGCTAAGGCTATGATGATGCTGGTTAAGGACACATAAGAGTCTATAAAGTTTTTTATCTGATATGTAATCTGGTCTTTGGTTGCCAGTCTCTTGCTGGCTTTTTGCTGTCCTTTTCCTTAGCTGTTGTTTTCTCTGTTGGTCTTTTGCAGCTTTTCTTTCTATGTCATGTTCTCTCTAGTTTCTTTCATGCTTATCTTCTCGTTATGTAAGTGGGTTTCAAGTCCCTTAAAACCTGATTTTCCTTAATAAAAATTTGATAGAGTTAAATTCAATAAGTCTATCTATTTATTTGAGAAGCAACACCTTGGAGGAGTATAAAAAACATCTCTTAGCGGATAAGTCAATGCTAGGAGAAGATTAAATTGTTTTATAAGTTTAATTAAGATCAGTAGTTTAATTATTTGCCAAAAGACAATCCAAAGAGACACCTTTATTTTTTATTATGGGAAAAATAGGTTTTGAGGGGAACCCAAAACCCTTTACAAAAGATCCTTAATAGATAATAGCATTAAGAAACAAGAAAAGACATTCTACAAAAAAAACAGCACAGTTTTGGGTAAAAACCAACATAAAATCCCAACAAAACCAACAAGACCTAGCCATAACAGAAAAAGGACAAAAGACAAATTACTTAATGTTTTTAAGGGCATTAGCCAAATTTCCGCTAATCCCTTGCAAATCTTTAATATTATCCCTGAGCATAGGGATTTTCTTGGAAGAGGCCAAAGCAGCTTTTTTCATACTCGCCCTAGTTCTTTTTGCCGCACCACCAGGAGCACTTTCCACTGTCCTTGCCTCAATAGCATCCTCATCAATATCTAGGTCCACAAAAGGTTTGGAAGTACTGGAGCCATCAAGAAACTTAGCAATTTCCTCTATATTCTTAGTCACAGAGGTAAGGATATCCGGAATCATAACCAAAAAGTTTTTCATGGCTATTTTTCCTTCCTCGAGTTTACTAATATGAGCTTCCAGTTTCTCCACTTTTTCCTCCATACCCTTTTTCCACTGCTTCTGGTTACTTTCAACTTTCTTTCCCTTCTCTTCTTGCTGCTTATCAATTTTTTCCAGATTCTTGATTCTTTCATATACCCACCTATCAAAACCCATTCAAGCCTCAGACTAGTTTTTGAGTTTATCCAGAATAATCCCATCTCTAGCTTTATCCTGATCCTTTCTCATTTTCTCCTTATCCTTCTACTTAGTTTCCATTTCCCTTTCCTCCTTATTAATCTAATTGTCCTACTCCTCCATTGGCTGGCTGTTAACATTACCTATACTCAAACTGTGGGTAGGGCTATTCTAATCAGAAACATCCTCAACTCCTCCTTCCTCTTCCCCCACATCCTCTTCTTTCTAACTCTCCTCTCTATCAGACTCATCAGTCTCCATCTCACTTCCATCTTTTCCCATGTCCTCAGAATCAACCTTTGTATCCTTTTGCTTACCCATGTCCTCTTGAATTTTCTCCACAGTGGCTTTTTTACCCTTTTTGCTCTGTGTCAACTCATCCTTGCTAGGCCCACCTTCCTCAATCTTCCTCTTTCCTTTCCCTGGTGACATCGACAACCTCTTGTTTTCCTGGATAGCCAGAATCTTGCAATGCTCATAAATGAGCAAAATAAGGCCGTAATGAAGCACATACGAAGAAGGGTTATTGCTATGCTTATTCAGAGACTATGACAAAAGCCTGAAAAGGTAATAGGGCAAAGAAATCCTCTTCTCGTGTCTAAAGTGACTTAACAGCACAAAATGGTATGTGTGGACCCTAGTGAAATGACCCTCCATAGTAATATATTCCATAATTACATTAAGCACACAACCCCTAATTTTCTTGATATTAGAAGTATCATAATACCCCCCGTGGCTTTTCCTAATTTCACTCTCTCCTTCTCTTTATACGGAAAAAGCTTAAATGCATTATTAGACACTTTCAGGTCTCTAAAGAAGTTAAGACCAGAATGGGGCATACTTGTGACTGTCGAAATGAGGTTTGCATCTAGCTTAAACCTAACACCATGAATTTTGAAGGAGCCATTTATCCATTTTCAGTAACTTTATTGACGGCTAGGTTTACTCTGCCTTTATCATAGTCAACCAATTTCTCCATGAAATGCATCATGAATCCTTTCTCTGGCTTTGTCCAAACCTTAGGAATCTCCTGCCATTTGGAAATATTATCAGGTTCCTCTCTTCTTAGATCCCCCCCATTTTAGATTTCGTTTTACAATTTCTCTGCTTCTGCAACTTCATAGCTTTCTTCCAAATGACACTTGGCTTTTTGAAAATGCACACCCACAAAGTGTGCGGAAAATTAATATTCTTATTTAGGACTCTGCCCTTCTGACGTGCCATCATCACCTTTCTAAAAAATTGAAGATTAATCATTAATACTTCCATGATTAACATGCGATCCATCTTTCCCCATAAATCTGTCCTTTCTGATGAGTTCTTTAATATTAAAATCAATATTAACTTCCCCATTCCATATACTTTGAGCTTTGGAAATTACGCCAAGGTTCGCTAGACCATCCGCTACAACATTTATTTTCCTTGAAAGCATGTTCAATAATAATTGATTTAAAGCTTGAAATAATTTCTCTAGCTTTAAAAATAATATTTTATATAGTCCATGAAGGCTCAAATTCTCCCTTAAGGCATTTAATAATGTCAAGTGAGTCTCCCTCCAACCATAGATTATCATGATTGAGATTTTTTGCTATAATCAAAATATTCAAAGCCGTCGAGGCTTCAACATAATGACTAGTTTGGTTACCCAAAGGGCTAGCAACAACCACAAGGCAACTTCCAGCAAAATTCCTGACAATGCCCCCATAACCAGCTTTCCTAGGGTTTCCCTTAGAATCCCCATCAAAGTTAGCCTTAATCCATCCCTATGAAGGAAAGCACCAGAAAAGACCATCCCTACCCTTATCCTTATTGTTTCTGTTATTGGAGAGGTTCCAACTTTCATTAGTCTTCTTTAGCAGCTAAACCATTATCAATTCCATATAAACATTCAAAGATCCCTCTATAGATTTTATCCACCACCACTTCAGGGTTCACACTTTTATCCCTAAAAATATTGTTGTTGCGCTCCTTCCAGATATTCCATATGACAATCCTATTTGTTGGGTCTTCTTCTTATGTATATGAAATTCGAATTGTAATATTTGATCATCAACACTTTTTAAGATTTTAATACTTTTCAGCAGTGAAAGACATATTTTCTAGAGTAATACAATACCAATACTTTTCTATTTGTGTGTGGAAGATTGTTTCATTTGGACTAGTTCTCTATTGTTTCTTTTCAAGCAATTGAAGGCAATGTAAAATATATACTAATTAATCTCCATGACCATCTTATAATTACCTCTCACTTTCCTCAATCTACCTTTCCCCATCAAGTACTCCCCTTCGAATTTGTTAATGGAGTTGAGATCCCAAATGCAATCTACATGGATCTTTGTTGCGAACTTAGGAAGATATTCAATAATGTACACTATGGTATGGTATACCATATATCCCTCCACTATAGAACCCTTAGGATGTGCTCTTTGTCTAACCAAAGCCTTCAAAAATTTCAAGTGCCTCTCAACCATCCACATTGACCTTGTGTGTATAGGTCTAGACAATTCAATCTCCTCAACTTGGTGTATGAGTTAGTGTTCTTGTACATTGAAAAATGTCGAAGGTAGACATTTTTGCATTTCACACATTAGATGAGGATTTTTTATCTTCCAATAATTTATATCTTCTTTATGGATTTCTTTAGATGACAACCATCTACAAGTGATTCAAGGTGCAAATATATTAATGAGATTTAACAAAAATATATAATATATTACATAAAAAGTAAAACAAATAGCAAATATGAGATATATACAACAAATTGAACAAATATCACTACTTACCTCATGTGGTTTCCAAGATCATATATAAATTTGTTGACATTTTTGTCGAAGTTGTCTGAGAGAGATAGAGGTAGAATGTATTGCAACAATTATAAAATGATCTTTTCATTATTTTTCCAAAACTAGTAAACATGATACACTGAAAAGTACATGCAGTATACAAATATATGTATAATATACCAAAATAATTACCTTAATGAAGGTATGCCAATCATGCATTTTCATCCCTGACCCAAATTCACCTTTCTTTGTTATGATAATGTTTATGTTCGCAACAAATTCTGTGGGAAATCAAATTTTTTCGTATGACTTCTTTTATAGCATTTCTTTGCTGCTTTGTTAATAACCAAGGAAGGGTTCTTATATTAATTTAGTCTCCATCGCTATTTAATTGAATGACATTTTTTTCATTGTATGATTGTCTTCCTGAATGTCACTACAAATTTTGACAATTTATTCTTTGTCATGCCTTCCATCCAATATTTTCCATAACGTATGTTATATTATTTTCGATATGCATTGTATCAAACAAATGCACAATTTGTAGCTTCTCATAGTAGGACAACCTACTGAATTGTCTGGGATAACTTTTCAGTCCCTATGGAAGCTAACCATTAATGCCTTGATGACCTTCATGAAGCATATAAGTGAAAGAAATTAACAACAACAATCATTGTAAATTACAACACGAGTAAACAAAACACAATATAAAAATATAAATTCCAAACATATCATATATGATAGATAAACAATTTTATCTGATGTATAACCTTGATGATTAATTCTATTATATTCCAATAAACATAGGCGAGGTGTCATTCTTCGTGGTTTTGATGTAGTCTCTTCTTTCCCATTGAAAAGATGTTTTTTAGTAGTTTGATACTTATGATTTTTGTGGAGGAAGTGCCTATACTCATCAAACACCTGCTTTCCTAAACTTGTTGAACAACAAGATTTCATCTTTAGACCACAAACTAGACATGCAAATTTTCCCTTTGTTTGAAGACCTGCAAGATCATATATAATTGGATTAAATATGTCAATTTTTAGAATTATATATAATGAATATATTATTTAAAAAACATGCATGATATCTACTTCATAAAATTAAATATCATTAAAGTGCAGTCGAATGTTATAACATGCCATACAAATGTGTTAGCCCTGGGGCATCATGAAATGTCCATACAAGCATTGCATGGAATTGAAATTGTCTTTGTCCTATTGGTCTAGAGACGTCATACATAGTGATGTTATTCCATAACTTTAGTAACTCATTGATAAGAGGCTCGATATATACATTCATATCTTTAACTTGGTACTTACCTAGTTGAATGAACATAAACATTACATAATTATTATAATCATTTTACTGCAATATATATAAATTAATGTACATGACTATTAAATGAAAAAAATATGTCATTATGCAATAAATAAAACAAATGAGATGCTACTACATTAAATAAAATTGATGTAAACAAATACCTGGAACAATCATTGCCAACATTATGTGCTCCCTCTTTATTGACATTCATGGAGGAATGTTATTTTTTATAACAAAAGCAGGCCACATCGAGTAAATAGATCTCAACTCTCCAAATAGATTGACACTATCCGTTGCCAATGAAAGCCTGAGATTACGAGGTTCTTCTTTAAAGTGTGGCCATTTTTCCTCCATGTCCCTAAATGCAGAACCATCTATAGGCATTCAAAGAATGTCATCTCCACTTCTATTCCATCCATGGTAATCCATAAATTGCGCTAAGCTTTCACACCTAAATAATCGTTGCATACATGGAATAATGGGAATATAACAAAGAACGTTGCAAGGCAAATTTTTTGTTAGTTGATCTGTTCGATATCTACTGATATGACATTCTGAGCAATCTGTTGCAAATTCATGTTGTTTACGATATATAATATCATCATTGGGACATTCATCTATTGCTTGATACTCCATTCCAATATCTTTCATAATGGCAGATAAATATTGGTATGAGCAAGGTAAAATATTTGATGGTCGTAACAAAACTTCACCTATCAATCTACAATAATTTTTTTTTTGTTAATATAAAGAATTATCGTGTGTGTGAAGTAGGATACCTACAGCTGCAACACAAACACTCAATAGATCATTACAATCATGGTTAGCAAATTGAAATCAAATGAAAGATAAACCATTGTTATTACTGATACTTAATGTAAAGTACAGATGCCAATAGCTAACAAGATGAGAGGGGGGGGGGTGAATCATACAAACTTAAACTTTCATAAAATCAATAGATTCAACCTCGAAAACTTATACTTCAACAACTTAACCAAAAACTATTAAACATGCAAACTTAAGAACACATAATCATAACAACACTCATAACACCAGATTTAACGTGGAAACCCAAATAGGGAAAAACCTATGTGGGATTTTGGACCCACTAAGAAATATACTCTTCTAGAGTATGCTTGGTTAAAAGCAAATCCTGTTAAAGATTACGAAAACATTGCTAGATGTGACCCGGTTCAGGGATTTCCCTCAGATCTGTTAGGATCTTCACTTTGTTAGAAGTGACCTTGTTAAAGGATTTCAAACACTCACTTAGAATGTTACCTTGCTAGAGGGTTTACATATAAGACTGTCAAGTCCACTCGGTTAAGAGATTTTCTGTCACTTACAAAATAACAGTAATAAAATCTATCTGCAACTTCACATCTAAAATGCTAAAGTAGATTCTTATTTGCTCAAAACAATATAGTCATAGGACTTATCTTGTCCCTCTACTGGGCTTTGTACTCTGTTATTCAAATAGGTCTTCAAGCTTTTGTGCTCGGTAATCACTATGTAGCATCCCTGTGCATACACTTGCCCACATACATTGTTTATCAACAATTCCTTATTTATAAACAATTGCTAACCACTAAATCTCCTTGATCACATTTCCCATGATCAATCTTAGCCATCAAATCTTCAAACTTGACTAGGTTCAATGTATCCTTTCGATCTGAAAATGTTTTACCTTACCTCGGGACTTGCATTCCTATCTTGGAACTTGCATAAGGTTATTGCGGTTCAATCTGCACTGTAGATCTTCCTGCCAATTTTCCTTTGCCACAAATCCTTAACAAACTTCATACATGGCATACCAATCATTTATACATCTCCAGCTAATCATTGTCCTTCATTATATAATGCTTTCATCCATCCCATGCGTAGTGTCATAACTCAGTTACAACTTGGTAAATACTAAGCTTTACTCGGTAGACATTTCGCCTTCATTAACCAATATCGATAACCTTAGGGTTTACCGACTAGGTTCCTTGCTCGGTTGCATAGTATAGTATTAACCTTACAATCAACAACATATGTAGGATATCAAAATAATCTAAACATCATGATCTCATCATTGTCTAACTCGGTAATAGTTGCCCATTGAATAACTTATTCCTCCCTTTATTCATCACATTCTTTCTGTGTCTTTTACCGACATCTTAATTCTCTTCTAATCAATCTTCTTAAGATATGGCAACATCATACTAAATTAGATAATCAATTTCTTGACATCAATGACAAAATAATGTTATAAAGATAGTTATCATCCTTCTTCAGTTATATTAATAATCTTCAACAACCTTCTCAATATCTTATTGAATATCAACAATCTTTCTTACTGTAATGCCAACAATCTCCCCCTTTGGCATTGATGGAAAAACCAACAATTAAATGGTAATACCAACAAGATATTCAAATTGATTCGGATTCGGATTGTTGTTAGACTTCTCCTGTTATCATTGATCTGTTGTCTTCTGAAGTCTTCTCCTTTGTTAATAGGCTTCTGAGCTGTTGACTTGCACTTAGTCTTCTCCATTTTGCAATCTACTCTCCCTGTCATTAGTCTTCTGTTATTTCCATCATTCAGGGCGTTATCATGTAGTCAACCATTTAGTCTTTCAACCATTTAGTCTTCTCCCCGTTTGACAACAATGCCAAAAAGTAAAAGAACTAAATCAAGATTTCTTCCTCTGTGAAGTGATTTGCCTTGCTGTGTAACATCTCAGTCTTGGTCAGATTGACTTGTCTCTATTCATTTTTTTTTGCACACCTTTAGAAAACCTTCTAAAGTGCATAAATCAACATCAATCCACACATAATATTTTGTAGATTCATCGAATTGATGCTTTCACCGAACTCGGTCAGTGAGTAGAAGATAGGGGTAGGACCCCTAACTTGCTTCTAAGATACTCAAAAGTGTCCCTTGGCAGTGGCTTTGTGAAGATGTCTGATAATTGCTCCTTTGAACTAATATATTCTAGTACAACTTTCTTCTCTTGAACCTCTTCTCTGAGATAGTGATACTTTATATATATATGCTTTGTCTTAGAGTGCATCACTGCATTCTTTGAAATGTTAATGACACTAGTATTATCACAGAAGATAGTTACTGGCTCGGTAACTTTCTCATTTATACCTTCCAATAGTTGTTTGATCCATGCTATATTAGTACAATTCAATGCTGCAGCAACATATTTAGCTTCTGCTATAGATTGAGAAATACATCCTTGTTTCTTGCTAAGCCAACTTACTAGTCTTTCTCCCAAAAAGAAAGCTCCACCACTTGTGCTTTTCCTGTCATCTATGTTGCCTGCCCAATCAGCATCAGTATAAACTTTTAAATCAAAATTATTTCTCTTTCCATTTACTAAGCCATAATCTTTAGTGCCTCTTAGTAATCTGAAAATTCTCTTGATTGTTGTCATATGAGTTTCCTTGGGATCTGCAGAGAATCTTGCTACAATACCTACTGCATGTGCTATATCCGGTCTACTATGCACAACATATTGCAATTTTCCAATCATAGATAAGTAAAGTGTCTCATCAATAGATGCAGATTCATCATTCTTTGATAGTTTATAGTTAGTATTCATAGGAGTACTTACTGGTTTAGAATCCTCCATTCCAAATTTCTTCAAGATTTCCTTTATGTACTTGGATTGAGTAATGAAAATCTCATATTTCATTTGCAATATCTGTAAACCTATAAAATACTTTATCTCACCAATTAGTGACATCTCAAATTCTTTGCACATTTCATTTCCAAAGTTCCTGCATAAGGAGTCATTACCATTAAATATAATGTCATCAACAAATATGGCTGAGATCAATATTCCATTGTCCTCATCTTTCTTCATGTACATATTGTTGTTTTCACTTGTCCTTATAAAACCAATCTTGATTAAATAAGAGTGCAATCTTTCATTCCATGCTCTAGGTGCTTGTTTCAGACCATATAAAGCTTTGTTCAGTTTGCATACCTGATCTTTACTCCCGTCTTCAACAAATCCTTCAGGTTGTTCAATGAAAACTTCTTCTTCTAGTATACCATTCAAAAATGCAGATTTAACATCCATTTGATAGACCTTGAAATTTTTGAAAGCAGCATATGCCAACAATGTTCTTACTCCCTCAAGTCTAGCCATAGGTACAAAAGTCTCACCATAATCTATTCCTTCTTCTTGAGCATAACCTTTGCAAACTAGTCTTGCTTTGTTGCGAATGACCTCACCTTTTTCATTTAGCTTGTTTCTGAAAATCCACTTGGTACCGATTACATTTTTGTCATTTGGTCTTGGGATTAGTGTCCATGTGTCATTCTTCTTGATTTGATCAATCTCTTCTATCATAGCATTTACCCAATCTTCACTGTTAAATGCTTCTTTCACTATTCTCAGTTCAAATTCAGAAATCAGACATGTGTTCTGTCTCAGTTTGTTTCTTGTCATCATTGGATCATGTTTATCTCCTATAATCTAACTTGATGCATGATGTCTTCTGACATATTTGGCTAATATAGGCTCGGTAGGTTCTGTATGATCTTCTTCATCACTCGGTAGCTGGACATTATCTTCATTTTCTTTAGTAGCTTTCTCGGTAGTACTTCTCGATTGAACATAAACAAATTCTTCATAATCTTCTGGTTCTTTGGAATTTCCTTCATTATTTCTTTTTGCAAATTCATCAATTTTCACATTTGCACTTTCCACTATTTTGTTAGATGATCTGATCAGACATTTAAATGCTTTACTTCTAGAAGAATAACTAAGAAATGTTCATTCTTCACTTTTCTGATCAAACTTTTCATTTATGTCATCTTTGTGAACATAGCATCTACTTCCAAAGATTTTAAAGTAACTTACATTAGGTTTCTTGTCATACCAGATCTCATATGGTGTCTTCATAGTTCCTTTTTTCAGTTGAACTTGGTTTAGGGTGTAAACTACAGTGCTGATTGCTTCTCTCCAAAATGTTTGAGGTACCCTCTTTTCTATCATCAAGGTTCTTGCACAATCCACAATCGATCTATTTCTTCTCTCAACTATCCCATTTTGCTGAGGTGTTCTCGGTGCAAATACTTGCCTCTTTATACCATGATCATTGTAGTATAAGTTAAATTCATTAGAAGTGAATTCTCCTCCTCTATCAAATCTAAGACATTTCAGTTGTCTTCCTGTTTCATTTTCAACTCTTGCCTTGTACCATTTGAACATATGAAAAGTTTCTGATTTTTCTTTTAAAAACATAACTGACATCATCCTTGAGTAATCATCCACAAATAATATGAAATATTTATCACCATAATAACTTTGAACTTTCATAGGACCATAAAGATCAGTGTGTACTAGATCTAAAATTCCTTTAGAAGTGTAGGACTTACTTGTAAAGCTTGTTCTTGTCATCTTACCCATCTGACATCCTTGACACATAGCATTCTCAGGTTTTTCAAGACTTGGTAGACCTCTTACTCGATGCTTCTTACTTATTTTGATCAGATTATCAAAATTTACATGACAAAACCTTTTATGCCATAACCAGGTATCATCTATCTTCGCATAAAGACACTTGTTTTGAGTTGAGTCAAGATGAAATGTATTACCTTTTGTTTGTGTCCCGGTAGCAGCTAACTTTCCATGCTTGTCATGAACTTTGACAATTCCTTTCTGAAATTCTATTCGGTATCCTATATTGTTTAGCTGTGCTACACTCAACAAATTGTATTTCAATCCTTCAACCCAATATACATCATCACATTTAGCATTGTCAAGAAGTGTTATAGATCCTTTACCTTTCATTGGACATGGTGCATCATTACCAAATCTTACATAACCTCCATCATAGTCTTCTAATTTAACAAACTTGTGTTTATCACCTGTCATATGACATGAGCATCCATTGTCTATGATCCAAGAGTCATTATTATTTATGTGAGATATTAGGGCTTTTTCTTCATACCTTTCCTCATCAGATCCATCTTTAATAGCTACATAAACAACTTCCTCAGTATCAGTTTCATCAAATTTGTCATCGTTGGATTCCTCATCTGCTACTAGACATGTCTTTCTATCTCTCCTTTTGAAATCTCGGTGTCCTCTGTATTGGTTATCTTTTTGCCTATTATCTCGGTATTCTCTCTTTTCACTAGATTCTTTGTTAGGGCAGTTAGAAGCCATATGTCCTATTTTATCACAATTGAAACATTTTAAAGGTAACTTTCCTTTATACTTACCTTTTCCTCTCGGTAACCTTCTGGCTAATAATGCTTCAAATTCTTCTTGCTTCTTGATTTCCTCATACAGTCTGTGCACTTTTTCCATGTTCATGCGAAATCTTTCACTTGCTCCACTGTGATCTCCTTCAGAGTACTTACTCATTCTATCATTGTAATCATCAGATTCACCAATATGAAAAGAACTAAATGTAGATTCTACTTTATTTACTAAAGACCCACTGCTATCAAAATTACTTAACTTAAATGCATGTAGCTTACCAATAGTAGCATCCAAAGAAACTGGCATGTTAGGTACATATCTCAATTCATTGATTGCAGAGACTCGAATATCATAAGTTGGTAGAAGGGTTCTCAACAACTTGTTATATCCTTTTCTTCAATAGTTCCACCTGCTTCTTTAATTTGATTGACAATCTCCTTTAGTCTTGTATTGTATTGGGTTATGTTCTCACCTTCATTCATCCTCATGGATTCAATTTGTCCTCTTAGACTATCTACTTTTTCTCTTTGAACATGTTCATCACCTCCATACACAGATGTGAGCTTAGTCCACATTGCTTTTGCATCATTGCAGCCTTCTAGATCATTAAACTCTGAGTCGGTCAATGCTGATGTTATTTCAATCATAGCTTGAATATGTTCTTTCTTTGCTTTAATCTCTTCCAAGGTCATAGGGTTGGTGCTCGGTGCAATGTAATCATTCTCTAGATAATATGTTGCATATTCTCCAATTCCTGATAAATGTAGCTTCATCTTTTTCTGCCATGTGGAGAAACTTGACTTGTTCAGCTTCGGTGCATCCCTTTTATACATCTTCGGATCTTTGCCTCAAGTACCTTTAAACTTTTTCTTCTGGAGTCCTTAGTTTTGATTCCAATTGTTAGTACCGATACTTAATGTAAAGTACAGATTCCAATAGCTAACAAGATGAGAGGGGGGGGTGAATCATACAAACTTAAAATTTCATAAAATCAACAGATTCAACCTCGGTAACTTATACTTCAGCAACTTAACCCAAAACCGTTAAACATGCAAACTTAAGAACACATAATCATAACAACACTCATAACACTGGATTTAATGTGGAAACCCAAATAGGGAAAAACCACTATCAAATTTCGGACCCACTAAGAAATATACTCTTCTAGAGTATGCTCGGTTAAAAGCAAATCCTATTAAAGATTACAAACACATTTCTAGATGTGACCCGGTTAAGGGATTTCCCTCAGATTTGTTAGGATCTTCACTTTGTTAGAAGTGACCTTGTTAAAGGATTTCAAACACTCACTTAGAATGTTACCTTGCTAGAGGGTTTACATATAAGACCGTTAAGTCCACTCGGTTAAAATATTTTCTGTTACTTACAAAATAACAATAATAAAATCTATATGCAACTTCACATCTAAAATGCTAAAGCAGATTCTTATTTGCTCAAAACAATCTAGTCATAAGACTTATCTTGTCCATCTACTAGGATTTCTACTCTATTATTCAAACAGGTCTTCAAGCTTCTGTGCTTGGTAATCACTATGTAGCATCCCTATGCATACACTTGCCCGCATACATTGTTTATCAACAATTCCTTATTTATAAACAATTGCTAACCGCTAAATCTCCTTGATCGCATTTCCCATGATCAATCTTAGCCATCATATCTTCAAAATTGACTAGGTTCAATGTATCCTTTCGATCTGAAAACATTTTACCTTACCTCGGGACTTGCATTCCTATCTTGGAACTTGCATAAGGTTACTGTGGTTTAATCTGCACTGTAGATCTTCCTACCGATTTTCCTTTGCCATTGATCCTTAACAAACTTCATACACGGTATACCAATCATTTATACATCTCCAGATAATCATTGTCCTTCATTAAATAATGCTTTCATCCATCCCATGCACACTGTCATAACTCGGTTGCAACTCGGTAAATACTAAACTTTACTCCTTAGACATTTCACCTTCATTAACCGATATCGATAACCTTAGGGTTTACCGACTAGGTTCCTTGCTCGGTTGCATAGTATAGTATTAACCTTACAATCAACAACATATGTAGGATATCAAAACAATCTAAACATCATGATCTCATCATTGTCTAACTCGGTAATAGTTGCCCATTGAATAACTTATTTCTCCCTTTATTCATCACATTCTTTCTGTGTCTTTTACCGACATCTTAATTCTCTTCTAATCAATCTTCTTAAGATATGGCAACATCATACTAAATCAGATAATCAATTTCTTGACATCAATGACAAAATAATGTTATAAAGATAGTTATAATCCTTCTTCAGTTATATTAATAATCTTCAACAACCTTCTCAATATCCTTATTGAATATCAACAATCTTTCTTACTGTAATGCCAACAACCATGACAAAGCGACCTATTGCCTCCTAAGTGATGCGAGTGTGGATTTGTTCTTAGATCTAGATGAGCAATCCCAGTGACTTGACTACACCAAGACAAATGATTTAAAATGATATGACGTGCAAGCTAGATGAATGCATGATTAAACTAGATTGATCCAAGAAGATAATTATGCTAATGGTATGCAATTAAGCTAGAAGATGAGAGATTGATTATGCTATATGATTAAACAATTATGCTAGAGGATGATCAAATTAAGCTAGATCTAAGATGCAATTGCCTATAATAACAATGCTTAAATGATATGCAAGAATGGATATGCCTATAATAACAATGCTTTAGATGAGATGAGATGGGATATGATCTACCTATAATACCAATTCTTAAATGATATGAGATGGGATCCTTTGTGCTCCAAAATGGGGGATATTTATAGGATTTCCAAGGTTAGGGGTGAGGTGGCATGAATCGACGATCAAGATTGAGTCTAAAGATATCAAGGGTCAAATTGGAGGAGGTTGGAGAAAAGGTTGGAGGGATGGACACTTGTCATCTTTGTGGTGACAAGTGTCAAGGAATCTTGCTCACAAGAGGGAAAGTGTCCAATGGAGGAGACATGTGGCATAAGTGACATGTGTCTCAAGGGGAGAATATCCAACCCATTGGAGGTTAGGATAAGGAGGTTAGGATGAGGAGGTTAGGACAAGGTTAGCTAAACCCATAATTAGGTGGAATGGGTTAGGTTAGGGGGTCGTTAGGTGGTTAGAAGTTAGGAGGCATGTGGGAAATTTGAACTTAAAAATTCAAATAATAGGAAAAGGCTAATTAACTTTCAACAACTCATAAATTGATTTGTTTTAATTAATTAGGGGATTAGAAGAAATGAATTAAATGGGGGAGGATTAATTAATCAAAGGGGACTATTGAAATGAACTTATTAAATAAATCCTTAGATTTATTAATAAGCAGGTGAATGTGGAATTTAATCAAATTAATAATGAATTCAATTAAATTGGGAAGGGGGATTGATTAAATAATTGCTTATTAAATTAATTATCTTCAGACCATTTTTAGGTGTATACATTTTGTCCCTGTTTGAAGCAAGGTGTGATGATGCGTTGATTCAAAGAATAATCTCATTTTGATGATGTTGATGTGATATTGGTTTGTTAGGATGCCCCAGACATTGATTGATAAATTGTGATACGATGATTCCCCCCCTGGGAGATCAATTGAGATAATTGACCTTTGGAGTGTTTGAATATTTGTGAAATTGATTTCCCGATTAGAAATGATTTGATTTCTGCAACATTGATTGATGAAAGTGCGAGTTCTTTGATCATGGTGATGTGGTTCTTGATGTGATGATTGAGAGATCTTGATGGAATTCATAAGATTAATTAGATTGATGAGATCAAGATCTAGTCTAGTTTCAGGAATGACACCTCCTATATAAGACAAAGATGATCAAAGCGTCTAGTTTCAGGAATGATTTATCCTGTATAAGACAAAGATGATCAAAGTGTCTAGTTTCAGGAATGATTTATCCTGTATAAGACTTGATCCAAATAGTTGGTTCCAAGAAAGATAAATCCTATATAAAACATGATAGAATGGATCAGATGAGATGGATTGGATAAAGAACTGACATTTTATTGAAATCATATCGTAGGAAGATTTAGATGTGTTGATGTTGGTACAGTCGAGGGAGTATCATAAGATTCACTTTGGGTTGACAACATTTGAAGAGAGGAGAGTCGTCATTCTGATTGTGTATACACCTATGATGAGACATTGATGATTCTTGTGATAGAGTTGGCCTTGGATAAGATGAGCTTGTGTGATCCTATGCAAGAATAAAATGGAAGCTAAATGCAAAGTTGCGATTGGACCAGTCATTGGGTTATTGCGTTTTGTCATCATTGAGTTTTTAAGATGTGGGAAGTGAGTGTAAACATTGATGGTATAATTGAACCATGATGACCTGAGCACTACTTTCTAGGAATTTGATATTGCAAGTTAGCACAAGCATCGAGGTATAATTGAACCAAGATGACCTGAGTGTTGCTTGGGTAAAACAAACAATATTAACCATTTATATATGCAAAACGGAAATGTCTTCGATGATACTTTGATGATCATGTCCTGAGACAAATTTGCACAAATTAATGATTAATTTATAGACAAGAGACAAGAAAAATATCATGTTCCGTCCTTGTTCCTCTAGTCAGAGACATCCTGGAGTCACTCAGAAATCATGATAGCGAAAATCAAGATATAAAAGTTGAACAATCATTGATTAAAGTGCAAAAATCATTAGCCAAAAGATATCATCCATTTGAAAAGTGTGTGATGTGCGTAGACTGATATGTGATAGCTTGACGATTGAAATTGATCTTGTGTTCAACGATGGATGTGTCATAGTTTCACTTGACAAGAGTTGTCTAATTGTTGGTCTACCTGTTTGATTAAGCTCAAAATGATCAAAACAAATATATTATAATATACCCAATGATCCAAACCATGGTGAGAAATCGCCTGCAATACCTATGTATGTACAAAGGCTTATGTGTGGATATGAACAACGCTGATGGAAATGAATGCAAGTGGAAGGATGCATGAACTAATAGACGGAAGAGCTAGCTGGCAGATAGCGCCTATTGCCAAGTTTTCACCATCCATTTTTATTGCACTTTTTCTCATATTTGATTTTTTTTTTTCGCTGTTTTTGTATTTTCTGATTTTCCACTTTTTTTTTCTACTTTTTCACAGTTTTTGATTTTTCTGCTTTTTCACAGTTTTTTATTTTTTTGCCTTTTCACTGTTTTTGGATTTTTCTACTTTCTGACTATTTTTTATTTTTTTGCTTTTTCAGACATAAAAATTCTTCAGATGCATGCTATTGATGGGTTCCTCAAGCTGATCCCCATCATGTGTTGATAGTGGATATGCTCCTAACCCAAATACTATTGTGACCACAAATGGACCTAGCCAATTTGGTTCAAACTTCCCTTTCTTTTCTCGAGTTGCCTGGTTGCATAGATTTTCCTTTAGTACAAGTTCTCCAACTTTAAATGCTCGTGGTTTGACCTTGTGATTATACCTTCAACAAATTCTTTGTTGATATACCTTTAAATGATCAAAGGCTTTTTGTCTTTGTTCATGGATCAATTCAAACTCCTGTAGTTTGGATACTCTTTGTTCTTCATCTGGGATAAGATTTTTTAATGATACTCATAGAGAAGGTATCTCTACTTCTATTGGTAGTATTGCTTCAGATCCATAGACAAGAGAGAAAGGTGTGGCTCATGTTGGTGTGCGGATATTGGTACGATAGGCCCATAGAGAAGGGTTCAATTAAATATGCCAATCTCTGCTAACATCATTCACTATCTTTTAAAGGATTTTCAAAATAGTTTTGTTTGATGCTTCTTCTTTCCCATTCCCTTGTGGATAGTAAGGTGTGGAGAATCTTTGTTGGATCTTGAATTTCTCACATAGCTCTTGTACATCATGGTTCTTGAATGGTCACCCATTATTAGTGATAATGGTCATGGTTATGACATAGTGACATATGATGTAGTTCAAGATAAATGCAACAATTTGTTTTCCTATGAAATTTGTGAGAGGTACCACCTCAATCCATTTTGTAAAATATTTTGTAGCTACAAGGATGAATTTGTGACCATTGGATGAAGGAGGATTTATGTTTCCTTCTAGATCAAGACCCCATTGGCAGAAAGGCCAAGATGTTGCCAAAGCATGAAGTTCTTGTGCTAGTGCATGAATTAAATTTCCATGGATCTGACATTGTTTGCATGTTTTATCTATCTGAAAAGAATTGCGTTCCATAGTTGGCCAATAATAGCCCAAACGTATGAGTTTTTTCGAAAGGGTAAGACCACTTGAATGAGTGTCACAAAGATCATTATGGACTTCATTTAAGGTCTTCTTAGATTCTTCTTGCTCGAGACATCTTAAAAGAGTACTGTCCAAACCTCGTTTAAAAAGGGTATCCACAACAAGAGTATAATGGGAGGATTGGCGGATGAAATTTCTCTTTTGGTTATTTGACAAGTCAGGAGGGAGTATATTATCTTTCAAGTATGTATAAATTTGGCCATAGCAAGAGGAATCATTCCCGACAAGGTGACAGATAGTTTGGGAATCAGGACAATTATGAGCAGGGTAAAACAACTCTTCCACTAGAAATTTGTAATGCTCTTGATTTTCCTATGTCTGAAGTAGAGAAGCAAGTGTTGCCATGACATCTGTTGCTTTGTTGTCATTCCTTAGAATCTGCTCAAAAGTTATTTTGACAAATTATTTCTTGACATCATCGACCATCTTCTTATAAGGCATTATCTTTTCATCCTTTATTTGATAATCATTATTGATTTGATTGATGACGAGCTAAAAGTCTCCAAAGACCTGAAGTTGTGTAATGTTCCATTCTATGGCCATTTTGATTCCTCTGACCTAAGTTCATATTCTGTTGTGTTATTGGTCCATGGAAAGCTTAATTTGTATGCCTTTAGAATTTTGTGACCTTGTGGCGTGATGGATAGAGTGCCTGCTCTTGATCCATGTTGTGTTCCATTATTGATGCCTGCTCTTGGACTGACATTCAGGTGATGCATTATAAGATCTAGATCTAACCCTGGAATGTCTGCATATGACCAAGAAAAATTGATTTGCCATCTTTTAAAGACTTCCAAATATTTCCGCATTTCTTGCTCTGATAGAGAAGTTGTTGGATGTAAAATATTTGGTTGCTCTATTGTCCCAATATTAACTGCCTTTGTTGGTTCGATCAATATGGATGACCTTTCTTGATAATATTAGGTAAGGTGTCAAATATCCCATCTTTCGGCACCTCAAGGAGGATTTCACCATTAGATGTGTCCTTTCTTTTTACTTTTTGTCGGTATAATGTTTCCAATAAATGGTTTTCAGCATTAGACCTGATATTGTTTTCTTTATTTTCACTTTTGCAACTAGGAGATTTGGCACCCACTTGACTAGAAGATGCGTTGTTGAAATTCCTTGTGAAAGTTGTTGTGGGTTTGATTGCATTAAGATATAAGGATATGGCATGGGCATTAGGAAAGGTATCAATGGTAGTATGTCTTTCATTTTCCCAGTTAATAAGTTCAGGATGGATTAAGGGTAAAGGATCCCCAGGTTGAATTGTTTCAAAGATATTAGGGGTCATGATAGAGATGTCAAAGTTTTCAATATGTATTTCAATGTCTAGAATGATACTAATGCAGAGCATCATGAAAAACCAACCAAGAACCCCAAATCAACCATGGAGTCCCAATCCTAGGGTGCTCAATGACCCAAAATAATCATTAATCTGAACCCTTGATATGTTTGAGGCATCTAACAAGATTATTATCAACCAACCAATCCAATATCAAACCTTTCATATCATTTATAACCCTTGAAACATTATTCAAGACCCAAACAGTGCATCATGTTGTCCCAGTTAATGATAGTCTGATAGACCCGTACTTTATTGTTAATAACTTTCAAATACAATCATATTTTGAAGATCCCTTCAGTGAGGTTGTAGAAAAATAGGTTTCTAAAACCATATTAAAATTTTAGAACAATCCAACAGTATATTTAAGAGGTATGGTCTCTTCACCGAGACCATTTTGACTGTTACAAAAAAAACAAGAATTCTTCATTCCTAGTCCGCCTAGGGCATCAAATATCTCATAAAATACTTAACAAGTCATGTTGAAACTAAATTAATTTGAAATATAATTCAAACCTATATAAAACACCAAATTTACAACAATTTACAAAGGTGCAATCAAAATATTTTAGTGAAACTCTCCACAAACCCCAATTTGGAGGGTTTTTTGACAGTTTTCACCAAATCTTGCATAACTTGCTTCAAAAAGGTTAAAATTGAATGAAACCAAAGGGAATTTTTTTTTAACTCATTCCATTATCATATCCAATACATTTCCAATGGATACAAATTATTTTTTATAAATAAAAACATGAATGATCAAACTGCTATACCCAAAAAATAATGTGGAGTGTGTAAGAACTTCAAATGTTATTCATTTCCTTCCTCTAATCTTACACACACCCATTGGATTCGACCAAATGATGGTTTTTATAACCTACACACATCCATATGGTAGTTACAACTACCCGAGACCAATTACATCCTTGGTTTGCAACTTTATAATGCAATTTGTGCTTGACAACATTTTTGACATAATTGACAATTTTGACATTTTGATAAATATGACCCCTAATCTTTGCTTGGACTCAAAACAAAATTTTACATCCTATTTACCCTTCCATGGGAATATTTGCACAATGTGACCTCTTAGACCATATTAGGACTCAAATACACATCTTGAACAAATGTCTTACAATGCTTCACAAAATGACTCAAAATACATTAAAATGACCATATAAACTCAAATATGAGTGAAATGATTCATGGCATGATCTTTAACCTTCCGGTGTATGTTTGAGTTAGGTGCTCCTGCACCATACTGCTGACCTTGAAATCTTTCCAAGTCCCTTGGAAACAACTAGCAAGAAAATCTTGTGTCTTGGACTGAAACTTTGTCTTTGTCTTCATCTTTATCTCTGCATCTTCCTTTCATCATTATCTCAATATCCTCATTCTGTTGCTACCAACTTCAAAAAGGTAGTCATCCTCTCAACTACTCACATCCATGGAGTATCCATTGGCTGCAACTCAAGGTGTTCCTCAGGCATCCACACAAACTCACACTTCCTTTGCCTCACCTAGGAGTCTCTTTTTCCTCTCTCCCTAGTCTTTTGGCAACCACAACTAGGTTCTCTCCTCAACCTGTTCCTCTATAGTTAGGTGGATCCAACACCTGCAACCAAACACCCATAAACAAATTTCCTAGCCTAGATCTTTTGCTAGGCTCTGATACCAATTTGATGGTATGCATCATGAAAAAACAACCAAGAACCCCAAATCAACCATGGAGTCCCAATCCTAGGGTGCTCAATGACCCAAAATAATAATTAATATGAAACCTTGATATGTTTGAGGCATATAAAAAGATTATTATCAACCAACCAATCCAATATCAAACCTTTCATATCATTTATAACCCTTTAAACATTATTCAAGACCCAAACAATGCATCATGCTATCCCAGTTAATGACAGTCTGATAGACCCGTACTCTATTATTAATAACTTTCCAATCTGATCATATTTTGAAGATCCCTTCTGTGAGGTTGTATAAAACTTGGTTTTTAAATCCATATTAAAATTTTAGAACAATCCAACGTTGGAGTTAAGAGTTATGGTCTCTGAACCGAGACCGTTTTGACTGTTACAAAAAAAACAAGAATTCTTCATTCCCAGTCCGCCTAGGGCATCAAATATCTCATAAAATACTTAACCAATCACATTTAAAATGAATTATTTGAAATATAATTCAACCCTATATAAAAAACCAAATTTACAACAATTTCCAATGGTGCAATCAAAAGATTTTAATGAAACTCTCCACAAACCCCAATTTGGAGGGTTTTTTGATAGTTTTCACCAAATCTTGCATAACTTGCTTCAAAATGGTTGAAATTGAATGAAACTAAAGGGAAATTTTTTTTAACTCATGACATTATCATATCCAATACATTTCCAATGGATACAAATTATTTTTCATAAAGAAAAATGTGAATGATCAGACTGCTATACCCAGAAAACAACGTGGAGTGTGTAAGAACTTCAAATGTTATTCATTTCCTTCCTCTAATCTTACACACACCCATTGGATTCGACCAAATGATGGTTTTTATAACCTCCATACATCCATATAGTAGTTACAACTACCCAAGACCAATTACATCCTTGGTTTGCAACTTTATAATGCAATTTGTGCTTGACAACATTTTTGACATTTTGATAAATATGACCCCTAATCTTTGCTTGTGCACTTGAAATACATTTAGATGGACTCAAAACAAACTTTTACATCCTATTTACCCTTCCATGGGCATATTTGCACAATGTGACCTCCTATACCATATTAGGACTCAGATATACATCTTGAGCAAATGTCTTACAATGCTTCACAAAATGACTCAAAATACATTAAAATGACCATATAAACTCAAATATGAGTGAAATGATTCATGACATGATCTTTATTCTCTTGGTGTATGTTTGGGTTAGGTGCTCCTACACCAGATACTCTCATCAAAATGACCTCTTGCAAGTATCTCCTAATTGTCCTCGATTAAGTCCAAGTCAACCAAATGTGATTCTAATTCAAGTGGGCTAGTTCCTAACATTTTCCCTACATACGCACGCACTAACGTCGACACCTACATCTTCTTCTTCCCTTTCAATTGCAAGTTGTTGTTGTCTGTTATCATATTCATCTTTTTGTTGGCTAGAAGATATGTCCTCTTGTATAGTAACTTGTCCATACCCTAAGCTTGATTTGTCTTTATCCTACTCAATATGATGTTCTATTGTTTCTAGAATACCTTCCTTCCTTTTTCCTAAAGGACCTGTTCCAGTGTATCCCATTTTCTGAAGAATATTAAATCCTTTCCATATTTTTTTATAGGTATTCTGACATTGTTGATCTTTTGTTGGACTTCTTCATCTTTGTATAGCCATTGTAGCACATCTTTGTCTTTTTTTTCTTCAGATAATGTTCCAGCACTGATAAATGCTCCATCAAATATTGGAAGATGTTTCAAATTGGTTTTTGTTGAGAGTTTGATGGTTTTCCATAAGATTCAAGAGAAAGTGGTATCTATGATAGTGAATATTCTCCATTCCCTTGATCTCTTAGCTGCATTTGTTTTTCCATGCTTGAAAAAATTGAGGCAAATGATTTTCCTTGGATTGTGTGCTTGAAGATGATGCCTCTTTGTTATGTGGAACAATAACCTCTTGAGCAAGTTTCAGATTACTACAGTACTATAATGGATTTGAGTCTGCTGATATCATGATTTCCTGCCAATTATATGGAAACTTTAGGCACCGATGATATGTTGATGGAATAGCTTGTATGTCATGTATCCATGGTCTTCCCAAGAGTATGTTCTATGATAAATCCAAGTCTAGAACCTGACATGCTATGTCTTTCTGTAAAGGTCCCACTCTAATGGGTAATATCATAATTCCTTTAAAGGAATGCTCCTCTTCATCATATGCTTTGATTGTGATATTTTTCTGGGGATCAATTGCATCTTCAGAATATAACCTAGAGCATGAACAAGAGTCAATGAGAAAATGTTTAAGATAGCTCCCCCATCTATTAGGACATATTTAACGAGCATCCTATGAATGAGGACTTCAATATGCAAGGGAGCATCATGGGGATGTTGCAAGAAATTAATGCTTGGACATGAAGAAGATGGGCTTTGAACATGATCCTCTGAAATAGGTTTGATGGCCATTATAAATATCCCTTGGGGAACTTCATCCTGGGGTGTATTGTTTGGTGAGGATGCTATGGAAGGTTCTTGCAAGTTTTCAAGAGGTGTAGGAATAGATGCCTTTGGAAACTCAATTTTCTTATGGGGGGTGAGCCATTGCTAGACATAGGTGTGCAATTTTGATCTTCCCCAGAAAAATATCTTAGGGATCTCTTTAAGAGTTGCATAAAAGAGGCACTTTTATTTGGAGATGCATTTGAATCCTTGCGAGGTTTTGAAATAGTTGGCTTTTGATTTGGGACTTGTTTGATTTCTCTGATATGTTTACCTGTTATGTCTTATTCTTGTATTTTGCTTTGGTATTCCATGTTTCTACGATCTTCAACTATTTTGAATGTTTCTATGTTTGTTTCTTGGATCTTTCATCTCTGCGCTCTACTTAAGATGGGCATACACGTGTGTTGAATGTTGTGCAAGTATTCGATTGTCTAAAAGGTGTTTCAATAAGTAACCAACTGTCAATGTAGATATGATAGAGTGAAATTACACGAAAAGATAAATCAAGTATTTGTAAATTTGTAAGTTTTTTGATCTTCGGTTGGAGTGCAATGATGATGATTTTGATAAGACCAACTCCAATAGGAACAATATATCCTACGATATGGGACAAGGTTATCCTGACCAAACATTGTAGTTTTGTGATAGAGGATGATAGATCCTAATGAGAAACTATGTTTTGAGTGATCAATTTATCAAAGAAGGTGATTATGCACTTTGAGATGTTAGATCTTGAACTTGTTGAAGATAAATACTTGAAAATATTGGGGTGTCGAGTTCTAGAATCTGTTTTGACAAAAGATTACTTAACCGAGCAAACCAAGAAGATAACCTAAGCACAAAATGATACATATTAGGTGTATATGCTCATTGTAAATTGAGCAAGCAAACATGACAGATCTTGAAAAGACATGCAATAAGACAACTTTGGACTAACATAGACAGAAATTTGTACTAAAGTTTATATAGTCCGAGACGACAATTCATATAGACCCATACAACAAAGGCATAATCTCCTACGACACTTCCCACAAAACCATATGACAACTGATAACAAATATCATTCTGCTGATCTAACTCATACGACAAATAACACAGAACACGGTGATAAACTAGCTTTTTCATACGACAAACTAGAAAACTTGTACGACTGAGGACAGAGCAAAGACAAAATTTTGACTTTGAAAGATTTTTGATCAATGATGTTTGATGTTTTGATTATGTTTTCCATTTTTAGATGTCTAAGTTTCTGTTTTAGGGATGAAAACACATCAAACACACGATATGATAAGTGACCTCAAGCACAACATGCTAAATCCTAAGGAAGTTGGTTGAGAGAGAAAACATTTGCTTGAAAACTTAGGTACACACCCAATAGATAATCAGAATACGACCGTTGAGTCTCACATAATGGATTCTCAATGTTGTATTATCCAACTCCAAATGCTAATGAGGGCATGATATGGCAAGTGTCTTGGGAGAGTTACTATCTCTCTTACACAAATATTATCCCCCTTTCGAAGGTGAATCACGTAGCTTCTATCTTAGGGTTCATAGTAAGGATTTCTATTTGGAATTACCCCTTGTAATTGCACAAGCACGATTGAGGCCTATAGCCCATCAAGGAACCAAAATAAGTAGTAGGCACACAAGCGTGATTGAGACCACGAGGCCCTACTAAATGTCAGATATAAGAGATCTCAAAAGAGAAAACTCAAATAATCCCATCCTCCGAGACTTTAATCTCGAGAGGCTTATGTTTTAGAGTGAGCCAGAAAGCTTAGGTCTAGTTGTACTCACTTGGGTCATTCTCATAGGGTGATTACTTTTTCCCATTGTGATAGGCCTGCTAAAGGTATTCAAATCTCAAACATAGAAACGCTTCAAGGGTCAGGATTTTTGATTGTCCAAATGGAGAAGAGCATACTCTCCTACCTTTTAGACAACTTCTCAAACATAGAAAACAAGATGTTCATTTACCAATAGAAAATTAAGTGTGCCTAGAAAACTTTAAGAAGACACAAAGTTTGGTTGAGCTTCCTTTAGGCAACTTACAAAACAAATACATTCGTAATCATGTTGTTTTGATGAATTGAATTTCTTTGGCAAGCGTAATCTTCAATAATCATCCTACAAAAACCAGTTAGGCTGCTAGAAAACTCAAAATTAGGCAAGGTTTAGCATTAGTAATAGCCAAATTGAAGCATACAAACCCTTAAAATGCAAACTATTTTGAATACCCAGAAGCAAAAAATCATATGAGTATCTTCACTTGATAGTGCGAGTGTTCCCACATACCCGTATGAGTGCATAAAGAAACTTGTACGGTTCTATAAAGGTAGTCTTATGAGATTCTGAAGTAGATCCGACCAGAAACCTATGAGATTGAAGGTTTTGATGATGCAAGAGGCCAAGAAATTAGACTTACTTCCCCACGGTGGGCACCAAAATGTCATGTGTGTGAAGTAGGATACCTGCAGTTGCAACACAAACACTCAATAGATCATTACAAGCATGGTTAGCAAATTGAAATCAAACGAAAGATAAACCATGACAAAGTGACCTATCGCGTCCTAAGAGATGCGAGTGTGGATTTGCTCTCAAATCTAGATGAGCAATCCCAGTGACTTGACTACACCAAGACGAAGGATTCAAAATGATATGATGTGCAAGCTAGATGAATGCATGATTAAACTAGATTGATCTAAAAAGCTAATTATGCTAATGGTATGCATTGATTATGCTAAATGAAGATGCAATTAAGCTAGAAGATGAGAGATTGATTATGCTATATGATTAAACAATTATGCTAGAGGATGATCAAATTAAGCTAGATCTAAGATGCAAATGCCTATAATTACAATGCTTAAATTATATGCAAGAATGGATATGCCTATAATAACAATGCTTGAGATGAGATGAGATGAGATGGGATATGATCTGCCTATAATAAAAATTCTTAAATGATATGAGATGGGATCCTTTGTGCTCCAAAATGGGGGATATTTATAAGATTTCCAAGGCCAGGGGTGAAGTGGCAGAAATCAATGGTCAAGATTGAGTCTGAAGATATCAAGGGTCAAATTGGAGGAGGTTGGAGAAGAGGATGGAGGGAGGGACTTTTGTCATTCTGTGGTGACAAGTGTCAAGGAATATTTCTCAGAAGAGGGCAAGTGTCCAAGGGAGGAGACATGTGGCACAAGTTCCATGTGTCTCAAGGGGAGAATATACAACCCATTAGAGGTTAGGATAAGGAGGTTAGGATGAGGAGGTTAGGATGGGGTTAATTAAACCCAGGATTAGGTGGAATGGATTAGGTTAGGGGGTGGTTAGGTTAGGTGGTTAGAAGTTGGGAGGCATGTGGGAAATTTGAATAAAAAAATTCAAATAATAGGAAAAGGCTAATTAACTTACAACAACTCATAAATTGATTTATTTTAATTAATTAGTGGATTAGAAGAAATGAATTAAATGGGGGAGGATTAATTAATTCAGATTAATTAATCAAAGGGGACTATTGAAATGAACTTATTAAATAAATCCTTAGATTTATTAATAAGCAGGTGAATGGGGATCAAATTTGCTAATGAATTCAATTAAATTGGGAAGGGGGATTAATTAAATAATTTCTTATTTAATTAATTATCTTCAAACCATTTTTTAGGTGTATACAAGAATATAAATTGTACATATTTCATCCTTTATTTACTAATGATGAACTAACAACAAAAATAGATGAAAAAAGATGACATATATGACATACCTTAACATCCATGAGATTGTTATGTTGGATAAACCATTCATAACCTTCAAGTTCACCAGCAATAATACATCAAAGAGAACAATTGTTTTGGAGCCTTCATGAAGGGGCTCGTATGCCTTCTCAAGTACAGGTAAATCATGAACATCATCAAAGTCATCTCGATCATCATGATCAACTACGCCACTAAATGTGTCATGGATTAATGTATTTGTACCATCATCTTCAACTGTGTTTTCTCATGCATGATCATCTTTTTCCATAGGATCATTAACTTCATCTTCGATATTCACAGCTCCATGTTCCTCCACTTGAAAAACAACATTCTCCAGGCCGTGATAATCCATATCACATGCCCTAGGGCAACCCACCTTTATAATAATGCTCGACACAAATAAACCATGATCAAGTGATTTTTAATATATATAAAAAATATTTATAAAACGATATAAACATTTACAAATTCAATCAATATAAAGACATATAATGAAAAACTTACCAATGGATGATAATCATGCCCCCCTTCAATGTGACCATGGTGCCTACAATGTTTCTCAGCTGTTGTGATTAAAAGTCTTCTCATCTTTAAGCCCTTGCAATTATTGCAAGGACAATAACATTTCCCATCACCCTTTCTTTTCAATCGAGTCCACAATCTAGCAATTATCTCTTCATTTCGTTCTGGAATAATATTATCTGACATAATTTTTCTTTACCAAGCTTGAATATGTTACTATTTACTAAGTTGTCATTAGTTTAATGTTCAAAGTCATCCTATATACCTTAGTCGGTTAATACTACAGAAAGATTCAGTCAGTAAGCACTAAGGGTGTCGGTTATAGAAGAAAGGCTAGTCACCAAGATGATATATACCGAGCTGTCTACCGAGTAAATTTCCTATGTCCACTGAGTAGCAAAGAAGGTACACCGAGTTAATCTGAACCGAGTGGAAATGTGTTACTAGATTCAATGAACTTGGACACATATGTGGAAATGTGTTACAAGATTTGAGAACAGGGAACCGTTATTTCATAGGGAATTGCACTTAAAGATTTTGTATGATTTTGAGGAAGTTTATCCAATGAAATAATTTTTATGTTTATTCATTTGATAAAACATGTTTGTATAATCGATGTATGAACGAGATCACCGCCTTAGAGATCTATATACAGAGTGATTTGAGTATCTAAAGGAGAGAGAAAAAAAATGGTGGGTTGAAGATAAAAATCTTGTGAAAAGATAAGATGTGATGATTGAACAGAGGTATTCAGAGGTCACCGAGAAGATTTTCAGAAAACAGTTGAAGGACAGAGAATACAGAAGAGGTCACCGAGTTGATCTATCAATTACCTAGGTATGCTATGAGCATGGTAATTTCATATTGAGCACATAGAGTCTTCTATAACATTTTAGATGTAAAGTTGCAGATATTTTGTAAAATATTTTGATTGAATTATTTTGAGTTGTGTTAGAAACCTTTAACAGGGTAAAAGACTCTAACAAGGTCTATAAATTGTAAAGCCTTTAACTAGGTACAACATTTTGTAAAAGTGTTTGTAAAAATCCTTTAGCAAGGTAGATTTAAAGATCTTGATACTCCTAATAGGGTAAGCTATCAGAAATAGCTAAACATGTAGCTCTAACCGAGCAACCTTTATTATTGTAGTAGTGAAGTTGTGGGTGCCATCACCATTGCAGTTTTTCTCTCTAACCAAGAGTTTCTGCATAACCAAAATCTTTGTGTTATGGAGTGAAATGTGTATGGATGTAATTTCTATAATTGTGTTTTGGATTTATATTTTATGAGATCAACTATATACAGTTTATATTTATCAGTAAGATAGTTTTTAAAGAAAAGTTTTAAAGTACTGATTCACCCCTCCCCTCTCAGTACATTAGCTTTCATTGTTGGACCTAACAAAATATTTAGATCTTTAAAAAATATCAAAATCACATTCTAATAAATTTTAATCATAGACAGGTAACAAAATCTCATAATTATGATATTTTGCACCTAAAAATTCGGCATGTAACAAATTGTCGTAAGTAAAGAAAATTCGCAAGTAAGTATAGCAAAAAAATTTGGCCTGGAACCCCGACGAATGCTAACCATATACCCCTTGACCCAAAAATTAAGGTGGCGCTAACCATATACCTGTCGGCCAACAAATTTAAGTGTATGTCAAAATAGCAACAAAAATCAAGGAGTGTTGCAATTTTGACGAATGACAGGCATAAATTTTTTTGAAAAAAGAAAATTTTACATTAAATAAACATGTACCTGATGGTAAAATTAATTATTGGACTTTCGTTGGATTTTGCAGTCAAATGAGTTAGTGTACCATTATCCCTCAATACATGGAAATTCCTCACCTAGAGACATATAATAGAAAAGGTGATCCCTTGACTCATGTGAAAACATTTCAAACTTTATGTAGTGACTTTTCAAATGATCATAGACTTATGGCTAAATTGTTTTCTACGACATTTAGAGACAAGCCCTTGCAATGATTTTGATCTTTGCCTCCTCATTCCATTGATTCTTTTCAAAAACTAGCTAATTCTTATATTCAACAATTTCAAAATAATATTTGTCCTCATGTTTCTTTGACTAATTTTATTCATTGTGATAATTTTCCAATAACAACCAAGATCTAGAGTCCAAGAGAAAGCACATAAACAAGAGAGAATAAATGTGACATGAATAAACTATATTCCTATCAAGATGCAAAATACCCAGCTGGATTATTGGATTACAATGTAAATGAGCCTTCTTATAAAGGCAAGGTTGTGAGAGAACACAATAATCAAAAGTGGCCCAATGAAAATCAAGGGTAGGTAGAGGTAGGTAGGAGAAATAATAGAATATTCCATAAGAGGTGGATCACCCACTGAAGATGGAATGTAACAACAAGATAACACCACAAAAGGTGGAATTCTCTTACAAGCAACTTCCCTAGACGTGCACAATTCCCTAAGTGTCTCATATGCAAACTACAACTAAGTTAAATTAAGTAAAGTGTAATTATGAGACATAATTTACACCACCAATCCCCCTTAAGTGCAAATTAGGGGAATGTAGACTCAAGCTAACAATGCACTTGATGGGTCTTGACTACTAGGCCATGTTAGGTACCCATGCACAAATGCAATGCAATTTTTCACAAATGGGGAAAGAGAGAAAAATCCAATGGGAAACCCCCCCCCCCCCCCCCCAACAACAACAAAAAACAAAAGAGAAAAGAGAGATGAAAGCACACAATGCTCTCAATGATGAATGAGAAGAACAAAACCTCATGTGAGGAAAAAGTCCCCCCATAAGAGAGAAGAAGAGAGACCATGAAGCCCTCCCTCAATGTAGAATCTCCTACAAATATGGTCCAATGATGATGACCAATGTTCCTCCCCATTAGGAAGAAAAGAGCCAATGTTGCACCAAGAATGTCAAAGTGTGTCAAAACCAGATACACACATCAATGAAGAATGACCGATGAATCACCTGCTGCAACAAAATCAAGATTGACATGGAGACACCTGCTTGAGCATCAACTTGATACTCATCAATGATAGATTGGTATAATCTGTCTCACTGGAGCCATGCACAATCTTGTACAATCTAAGTCTCAACTGGAGCCATGCACCAAGTTTGACAAGATATTTCCTAATCTATGAAGTACAAGAGGATTACATAAAATATTTCATCAATGAAAAAGTACAAAGAGGTGTGGCACTTTATATTAGTGTGTTACAACATAGCTCATGCAAGAGAATACAACATGTCATGGTGCAAATAAGGAAACATGAACATGATGCCACCAAAATGATGCCTTGTAGAAGATTGCAGATGAAGATGCCTCTGATTGGGATGATGCCAAGAGATATGAAGGAGAAAACTGACACCCCCCCTGCCCTTGGCTACCAGTTGGAGAACGGTGCAAACAAGTATGGTAGACAAGAAACATTTTGTTCCCAATTTGCTTATTCATGAAAAATTTTGTTTTTAAAACATTTAAAAAAATCTTAATAAAAACATTATTAAATGGCCAATGAAAAGGACATGGAAAAACTATTGAAAAATAAAGAAAATTTGAATTTTTTTTTAGATTTTTGAATTTTAAAAAAACTTTATTAAAAATAAAGTAAAAAATCCACACATTTTTTTTATTTTTCGAAAAAAATAAATACTTATTAAAAAATTGTTGTAATAACATTTAATTAAAAACTAAGTTTTATTAAAAAACTTAATTGAAAATACATTTAAAAAAATTTAATTAAAAAATATTTTAAAATTTTATGTTTTTTAAACAAAAGGTTTAATTTTTTTTAAAAAAATAAAAAAAATAAAAGCCATGGCATGGCAAAGGTACTGTCCCTTGTCACGACTGAGGTCATGGTAGGTGACAATACCCTACCATGACAATGGACCCTATGGGAACACAAGTCCCTGCAGGGTACCCTGCAATACCCGCAGGGTACAAACCCTGTGCAAAAACCGTTGAAAAAAAATAAAATTAATTTTCTGAAACAATAAAATTGCCCCCCTAAAAATGATTTTAAATAAAAAATTCTCCCTCTATGAATTTAAATTTGTATTTTAATTTCTTATTTTAAATTTTGAAAAATAAACAAAAAACAAAAAATGATTTTTTGTTTTTTAAAATCAGACCTGCAAGTACGTCCACACGACCGAGGAAGGGGAATTTTTTTCACCTCGAGGTGACAAGCTTTGATTTTGATGAATGGACAAACAATCTTGAGGTTTTGGGGCCTTCTGAGTGCAAAGGCGATGGCAGATTTTGCCAAAAATGCTCCAAAATTGTAGATTGATCATGGGACAAGTAACCACCCTCCACCTTCAAATGGCTCTAGATTTGGCCTCTAATGTCAGATTTGGATGAAATAAAAGACAATTCTAAATTTCTCAAACCTCCTCAATTTAATGGTAACCTCAAATCTGACCCAACAAGCTCTAATAATAACCTACAATAGAAAGCTCCAAAATACAAAACCCCAAATTCCATCAAATTTATCTCAAATGATTATCCATGACATCCTATAGGCTCTAAAACCATGTGAAAACTTGCCAATAACAACTAAGATCTAGAGTCCAATGGAAGGCACATAAACAAGAGAGAATAAATGTGACAAGATGAAACTGTATTCCTATCAAGATGTAAAATACCCAGCTAGATTATTAGATTACAATGTAAATGAGCCTGCTTATAAAGGCAAGGCTATGAGAGCACACAATAATGAAATGTGGCCCAATGAGAAACAAGGGTAGGTAGGATAAATAATAGAATATCCCACAAGAGTGGATTGCCCACTAGAGGTGGAATGTAATAACAAGATAACACCACAAAAGGTGGAATTTTTCCTACAAGCAACTTCTCTAGATGCACAATTTATAGGAGTTAAGAAATACAACCCCACAATAGCCTGAAGATCTTCTGCAAGCCAAATAACCTATTAAACGAAGAAGCAATGAAGCAAAATTTGAAGAACATACAAAAACATAAAAAAATATTCTCAAAATATGAGAGCTCCATTTCACCAAAAATGTATTGTGAAAAGATGATACAATGAAAAGAAAAATTAACCTCTAATAGGTCAAGAAACCCTAAAAAGGGAAAACCCTAGGCTTGCACATAATAATTAATTAAAATAATTAATTATATGCACCTAATGTTAGCTTAAGTGTAAAAAGATAATTGGGAACTTAAAGAATTAAACAAATATTGTTTAATTAATCAAGTAAAGACCCAATTACTCTAATGACCCCCCTTAAGCTAGACTTAGGGAGAAGCTAAAACCTAGAACAACTACTGAAAGCATGAAAGATGGGTCCCGGCAACAAGGCCTGATTAGGTACCCAAATACAATGAAATCTCTATGAACTGGAGAAATAGAGAAAACCACGTGGAAACAAAACTCTACTCCAAAAAGAGATGGAAAAGAATATCACTGAAGCATGAAGAACCTACAAACTCTGTCAAAGAATAACTACTGATCTGAAGAACATCCACTGAACTAGAACATGACCAGGTAGAGAAGACTGTAATCTGCATGAGTGCCCTCAAATGACACTACTCGAATAAGGAGGCAAACAAGGCAAAAACAACTGAAATCAAAGATGCAGATGGCATGAGAAACCAAAGCCTGAAGAGCTGATTAATCGAACCATGAAAGCAGTAGAACCAATAGGATAAACCTCCCCATAATGCGGAAGTGGGAGAGGGATAGGAACACTGAAAAGGATAGCCAAAAACAACTGCATGACGAAGAACCAAGAACATCAAAGGTGCTGAGAAAAGTACATGGTGTCGTGGAAGGAACACTCACTTGACACACATTGAGAAAGGAAGATGGAAAACAATTGGAAAACATCAACCCCTTCATGGCACTTGATCAATAGTGCATGTACAACTAGACACAAGATATGCAAGATTCCAAGTAAACAATGCATGATGGCACTTTATCTCAGTGCGTTTGCATAAATACAAGCTACAATGATAAGAAGATTGGAAATAGAAATGAGAATCAAAACAGAGACACCCTACTTAGAAAAGAGATCCCAGGACCTGAAACAACCATGATATCCACTAGAGTGCTGAAAAGAAAAAAACTGAATAAAATATGCATGGAGCAGAATTTGGATCAAAAAATCATATTTCTACAAAGTACATAGAACACGCTTTCCGAAAATATAAAGTTTTTGAAAAACGGAGGTTGGATGCTCATTCTACGTCTCCCGGAGTGCAAAAAAGAGACCTCACTTTGACTGCAAAAAAAAAAGTCAAACAAACAAATTGGAAAAAATTACCAATACCATGAGGTTGGCCTCGGAACCAGCTTTTTGACGCCTATTCATTTTCGAAAAAATGACTTTGTATGCCCAAGATAGGGCCAAAAAACCAAACCCCCCCCTGAAAAAGCCAAAAAAGGGGTCTGGTTGCACTTTGGTGGTCCGGTAGCCAGGGAGTGGCACTCTGGTGGCGCGTTGATGGTGGCTTGGTTGAGCTCTGGTGGCAGGGAGGAGCGGAGAGGTGGGGCCAGGCGGAGCTGAGCGGCGGGCCGAGTGGAGGACCGGTGGTTGGGAGGAGCTCCGGTGGCAGAGCTGGTTAGAGGTTTTGTAGGCGGCGACCGGGCAGTGGTGGGTTGGGCGGCGGTGGGCCGCAGACGGTGGCCTGGGAGCAGGGGGGTCGCAGGCAGCGGTGGCTGGGGCTAGGCTGGGCGGCGGCAGCATTGTCGGGAGCTGCATGGCCGGTGGGGGCCGAAGACCAGGCCGCCAGGGGTCGGGGAAACAATGGTGGGAGTCAGAGAAGGATGCAGGGGCCACTGGCGGGGGCCGTAGGGGCCGGACTGACAGGTCTGACAGGCCTGTCAGTCCGGTACACTGCGATACCCACAAAAAAAATTTCCCAATTTTTTTTGTTTAAAAACCTATTTTTTTTGCTCTCTTTTTTGCAATAAAGTTTTTTTAATAAAAAATAAAAAATTCAGCTTGCATGCCGTAAAAAGGCAAAAAAAATTTTCATTTTTTTTCTCGATTTGCGTGTCAGGGTCGTACGGCCTGGCTGGGAGAAAACAAATATCACCCAGATGCTCAGGGGTCAAAATAGGTCAAATTTTATATGACCATAGGGGTTTTTGGGCCTTCTGAGAACGATGGTGAGGTCCATTTAGGCCCAAAGTGCTAAGGAGAAAAGCTCAAACCCTAGGTACATAAAAAATTCCTAAAACCCCATATTTGCTTCCAAAGCCAAAATTCTCAAAACAAGAATAGGTAGCTGCAAACCTGAAGCTCTGATACCATATAGGAGTTGAGAAATACAACCCCACAGTAGCCTGAAGATCTTCTGCAAGCCGAATAACCTGTTACACAGAGAAGCAATGAAGGAAAATCTGAAGAACATACAAAAACACAGAAAAGTATTCTCAAAATATGAGAGCTCCAATTCACCAAAAATGTATTGTGAAAAGATGATACAATGAAAAGAAAAATTAACCTCTAATAGGTCAAGAAACCCTAAAAAGAGAAAACCCTAGGGTTGCACATAATAATTAATTAAAATAATTAATTATATGCACCTAATGTTAGCTTAAGTGTAAAAAGATAATTGGGAACTTAAAGAATTAAACAAATATTGTTTAATTAATCAAGTAAAGACCCAATTACTCTAACACAATTCCCTAAGTATCTCATATGCAAACTATAATGAATGAATTATCCTAAGTGAACCTAAGTAAAGTGTAATTATGAGACATAATTTACACCAACAATTATAAACAAGGCGTTAAGGAAAATTTGATTGATTTTATTAGTAGATTTAAATATCTGCATGCTCAAATATCTTATCCTATGCCTAATATGGATGTTCAAAGAATTTTCATTTCTAATTTTCAAAAATACATTAGAGACACGTTATTGTTCTTTGAGTTTACTTATTTTAACCAATTGTGTGTTGTGATTCATAATTATCAATTTCGAGTGAGGCAATTTAAGTCATCTACTTCAATGGCTCTAGTTGATAAGAATGATGTTGCTCAACAAACTTTCAAAATTTTTCAAAAACCAAACAAAGGATTCATTAAGAGCAATAATTCCTTAAATAATGTTGATACACAAGTGGTAGCTGCAACACCAAGTGTGGCTCCTTTGTTGTTCATTTTTAAAATGGCTTGTAATTTTACACCTCTTTCTGAATGTTATGTTGCACTTCCTCCTATCAAACCACACGACCCCTCCAAACCATTGCTAGCTTTCCATGATCCCAAAGATTTTTACCAATACCACCATCAACCTAGTCATGATATTGAGAAGTATTATAGGTTGAAATATTTTGCCCAAGACCTCACTGATTCCAATACCATAATTGGTACAGGTGTTAATGAAAAAAGAAACAAATTAGTTGCACCTCCTCATTAAAATTTGCAAAACTATACCAATCCTTTTCCTTCTCATTCTACCAATTTCGCCAATCCTACCAATTTATTACCTTCTTCTTTCATCAATATTGTTGTGCCTATCAATACTACTATCATGAATATTGATAATACTTGTGTTGAGGCCAACAATGTTGTCAAACTATTGACCAACCCAAACCCAAACCAAAATCCAATCCTGAAATTGCATTACCTTTGATCCGAAGGAGATTATTAAGGTACCTCCTTACACATCTTAATGAAGATTAATGGTAAGTTTTCTCAAGGATTTCTTGTTGACCCTATGTGTATGGTGAATGTTTTAACTTAATAACATCTTTTTACAAGAAAATTTCATCGAAAAACTTATGAAAAATCTAATGTGATGATTAAGATTTATGGTGGTTTTTCTTGCCTTACCCATGATTATCTCATTCTTCCCATTGAAGTTGGTAAGAAGTTCTTAGATGTCACCTTTGTCATTATCCCAATCTGTGACCAATTTCCAGTAAGACTGGGACTTCCTTGGCTTACTTTCATGAAGATTGGGACTTCCTTGTCTTACTTTTCCCTTGACTTCTTTTGGCCTCAAACACCTCAACCATTACAACTTCATCAAAAACATTTTCTTCTTATCTTACCATAAGTATAAACACAAAATGATTTCCAAGTTGAGAAAATATAAGGATGTCCCTCCTCATCATTTTGGACCCAAACCCCTTCCCACACCTTCCATTCCTCCTATTTATGCTTCATTTCACCTCCTATTTCATACAAACATCCATCATCCTCTATCTCTCAACCTAGTGAGTGGTGCAGGAGCACCTAGGCCTCATTTTCAACACAGGTTTGAGAGTAAGTTTGATTTTTATTAGCTTTGAGTTGGAAAGGTTGATTAAGTTGTTTTTGTGTTGTTTTAAGTTGTTTGGATGAGTTTTGAACTCATTGTGTGGTTTTGGTTTCCTGTTTTCAACTTTTGCTCAAAATTGCCAGTTTTGGAGTTGCCTGGCAAAATGTTGTAAAAAGTGAGTTTTTAGTGTGTTTTTGTTTTGAAAATGCCTAGACATGTTTTGTGTTTGGTTTGTAGGTGTGAGTAGTGTTCCTAGGTGTTTTGTAGGCTTTGGGATCAACCTTACACTTTCTAGGCATCAAAAAAGTGTCATTTAGGCATCAAAATGTCAAATTTTAGTGTTATTAGACATGTACCTGTTCGTACAGGTGGCTAACCAACTTGGAGTGGTATTTATTCTCCTGTTTGATCTATTGTAAGTGTTGATCATTCGAAATTATGAAGCATTTTAAGAGTTTGCACTAAAAATTCCTTGTTTTTCATTATGTTTTGATTCCAAGTGAGCAACAGTCCATACACCTGCTGTACTTGTCCATACTATTTTTGCATTTTCTAGTTCTTATATGTTTCCTTAAGCTTTTCCCTTTGGTGGCATTGAATTTTATCAAGTTTTGAGTTTTGTGCAAAAATATTTGGTTTTGATAGTTTCACTGCCTTGTCTTGGAATTTGGCAAGGATGTTTGACCAACTTGGCTTCTTGAGGCCCTAAAATGCTCATGGCTTCCCAAGAACCAGTTGGTCAATTTGTAAGATGTGTAAATACTTGTTTTGAGTTCAAAAATGCAGGTGTAAAGAGGTTTGTGGCCATGAAGCCCTAGGAAAGTGTGCCATTTGGCTAGGGTCTTGGAAGAAGTTTGATGCTTTGCTTTCTCCATAGCAAATGCACTCATTGGATTATCAAACCTGTTTTAATGTTTAGATTTGAATGTAAAGATAAAGAGGCCTTCTAAGCCATTTAGAGGTTGATTGTATGTTTCAGTTGTGAAAATGATGTAAAAAATAGTGAGTCACTATTTTAGAGTTAGTTTCTTGTCACTTGCTTACTCTCCACCATACATTGGAGTTTGTAAGGCATTGTACCTCCTTCTAATTGCTTGCAAACAAGAACAAGGAGTGAGTGTAGTATTTCCCATGGGTCGGAAAGTTGCCAAGATCAATTGATGGTCTTTGAGGCAAAATTGTAATGCCCATTTGGCTGCCACAGTCAAGTATGACTGATTTTTACATGTTTGTTGAAGTTGTGCATGAATTTCTCCTCTCCAAGTTGCAGGTATGAAGGAAATAAAGCATGAAAAGGAAGAGAATTGCTAAGAAAGAAAAAAAAAGATTTTCAAATAAAAGTTTTGTCATTGTAAAGTGCAGGTCCAAGGAAAAAAAAATAGTGAAAAGAGAAAAGTGCAGTCATAAATGACTTAACAGTGAATAAACCTTTGTTTGTAATTGCCTAATGGCTTTTGTGTAGGGCTAATGTGTTATTTGAGTGTCTTCAAAGATGGACATGTTCTCATGTTTTTAAATTTAATTTCTTTCATACTAAAAATGTGCTTGTAGACAACAATAGTGGGAAAAGTTGTCAACGTTGCATATGCCTTTTGAGTAACTTTTTTGTAAACTTTATTTCCTAACCTTTGGAAGGTGTAAAACCTATCTTTTCATGGCCTATTTAGAAAGTAACATGGTAGAGCCAAGTTTGTTTGGTCCATATTGAAAGTCTCCAACTTATTTGTCATTTGTTGCTACCAAAACCCTTGCAAACCCTCTTTTTTGCACCCATTTTTGGGACAGTCATGGAGAAGGCTTAAGGGACCCTAAAACTCAATAAATATTTAAGAACTCCCAAAAGGGTGTCCATAAAAGTGAAGCTTTCAGTCTGGAAGCCCATCATTGAGGCAAGATGAGTATAAAACCCCAAAAGGAGGGCTAATTGCTTGTAGCCTTTTTAGGCCTTAAAATTGAGTTTTTATCAAATCGGGTACACAAATGGTGGATGTAAAACAAAAAAGTCATCAATGCTAGTTGAAACAAGTTGTCATCACATGAATTTAACACTTTTTGTGTGGTAGACTCCAAAAACTTAGTTTTAGCACTTGAGGAGGACTTCTACATCTCAAAACCTAGAAGACAAAAGACACCATTGGGAGCAAAACTTGGTATCAATGTATAAACCAATAAAAGGAGACCTTATGCAGTCAAGGAGTAGGTTAGGGATAGAGGAATGAAAGCCAAGAGGATGAATAAGGAGTTAGTTTACCAAGCCAGAGTGATTATGGGGTTGAAGCCCTTGAGCAACCAAGAAGTCTTGTCTTAGGGAGGTGGATCAAGAGGAAGTTTCAGGTTGTCTATGAACCTTGCACTCTGATTACAGTAACAATACCTTGAAATTAGTAAGGACCTATACTTAGTGAACATACAAGTCACTTGAGCATTCCACTTGCACTACCTCCCTATCAGTGAGGTTTCTTTTGTTCCATGTCACTAATTCTATTTTGTGTGTTTGCTTGTTCATAATGTGATTCCCATGTGTTGTGCTACTTGATATGTCTTCATGTTATGTTAGGCTCTCTTTGGATGACCCTTATTGCTCCATTGGCACAACGCAACAGAGGGACCGATCCTTTATGATATTCCTCTATTTGTAGCTTAATTATTCAACATGTCATATCAATGTCATACATATGATATTATTCATAAATATGCCTTTATGTTGCCTATTTGGTAACAATGAAAGGCGTTGAGATCTCTTTTTGGTCTCTTCCATGTTGACCCAAAAAGACATTTTTTAATTTTCTTATGTTCTCTTCTTCTATTTTGATTGTAGTTCCACTATATTTGAGGAAGGAGGTCAAATCAACTCAATTATAGTTGATATACATGAGCTATAATATGCTCATACTGACCCTAGAGTTAGTGGATCCCTTATGTGCTCCTTTTTTTCATGTTTTATATTTCCCTTGATTTTACATTGCTTGGGGGCATATCATAGTGGAAACATACTACTCTTTTAGATGCATGTATGTTACCTTAAAACTATTGCTCTTGGTAAGGCATATGCAATCACTTTAACCTGGGGGCATACACTTCTCTCTTTGTTACACTTTATGCACACACCACCAATCAATTTTTGTAGTATTTTTTTTAGGTTACTTAGAAAACTATTTCTTTTTCTTTGTAATATTCCCTTTTGGTGGATTTCCTTGCATACAATTCTTTCCTTGGTTATCCTTTGCACTGTTCCTTTGGAAAATTTCTAAGTGTTCAATGCTTCACTTGGCTATCCTTGGGGTGAATTGACTAGCATAACATAACTTGCTAGACTATTGTTGAACACAAAAATACATTGAGAAGGGAGGGTCGAATCAGTGTATGCATTAACAATACTAAAAACACTTTTCATCTCTCACGAGTAATTAACCATATAATTCAAAAGGGTGAGAAGATCGATAACACAATACACAACACCTGGATATACATGGAAAACCCAAGATGGGAAAAACCACGATGAGAAAATGCTACTTGGAGATACTATCCAAATCTAGCCTTACAAATGTATCAACTAATTACAATTAATTTGAAGGAACCAACCTTCAGGAGACACCGATCCCCCAAATTTTATGGACACCAATCCAAAGGAGCACCAACCCCTACAATTTATGGATGCCAATCCAAAGGAGCACCAACCCCTATAGTTATGGTCACCAATCCAAATGAGCACCAAACCCTATAATTTATGGACATCAATCCCTTTACAATCACTTGATTTGAAGGCACCAAGCTTCAGGAGACACCAATACCCAACACTAATATACAAGATTACAATCTTGATGTAATGCAAGAGAAATGAATATATATGAACTTTTTTCTCTGCCTCATTAGAAGTTTGGTTCATACCCTTTCAACTCTGCTACACTCCCTTCTTTGCTACTCATGTTGATAAAACAATATCTACTATCACTCTATTCTACCTCATTACAACTTCTCAATATTTCTTCTCATTACAACATAAATTATCAATTGTGCTAATTTACATCCCATTTGTATTCTCTTTGTATTCACCTCCATAAGGTTGGCCAAGACATAACTCATTATAGATCAAACAAAAATTAGTTCGCATCATTATCATACAATGTGATCTGTACAACTTTCTATGCTGCATTAGGATCATTCATTCAATCGGTTTGCACTTTGTTATAATCATCTCAACATAGAGAATCTACCCCATTTTGTAATTGCCCAATAGCATTCAATAAATAATTGTGTAAGTGGACTTGTGCAAGTTCCCAAAATTCCAAGTTATTCACACCAAAACAAGTTCCTTCTAGATCTTTAAATTTGGACCGTTAATTCTCATAATTTGATCAAAAAAAATTGGTCATTGTTGCCATCATGGCGGTTCCATGTGCCACATCACATTATTGTCAACACAATCTCCCTAGGTCTTTATCTATGTCACATTTTCAGGGACACGTGGTGATGGGCTACAACATCATGACATGACATCAACATATGTCATCAAAACCTGTGAGCCAACACTTCCTTCACTTCTTTGGACACATGGCAGTTGTTTGCTTCATCGCAAGCCTTTCCTGGTGATATCACTTCTCCATGTGAAATTGCGATCTATTCTATCCTTCAATCTCTATGGATCCTATCACAACACATGATAGTCTCTTTCCACATCATGGGCTAACACTCCATTATTACCTCCAAACTGGGAGGATGCGGCTCAACTATTGTTGTGATATTTTACAGTTGATTGTAACATTGTAGCCTACTTTGGCGGTCAACCTAAACCATTACGATCATGCACCTGATAGTTCATTACTTGCAACCTTAGTCAGCCATTTGTCCTGACCATTGTGATCTTATGCCTAACACTTCATGTTAACTCCCATGGTTACATCGCAACATCACAACCTTCACTTGATAGATTGTCCTAATCGCCACGATATTGCACTTAACACTTCTTAACACCTCTACGCACACTCCAAGACGAGGGAAAAAAGCATGTGTGCCATTGCACACTTAACCAATACTCATCGATCTATATAGATAATCAATATTGCCTTTGTACTACCAATGTGATTGTAGCATAGGAAATAGGAAATCATCACATGCATATCAAAATATTAATCTTTAGCTCAATCACAAAACTAAATGCAATGATCTATCCTAAACAACATTCAATAGAGACATGAAATAAAAACATTCAAAAATGAAAGATTATGCAAACCAAAGGTATGATTTGAATGCTTCTTCCATGCGGCTCCATTGTTCTTCTTTCTTCTCCAAATAGCCTTTTGTTTGTGAATCTCACCTTCAAGTGCACAAACCTAATGTGAAAGCAAGATTGATATTGGCACAAGAGTACTAGAAGAAGTGATTATTTCTCATTATCTGATTCTGTGATTATGTGATTACAAAAGTGATTACCAATTAGCCAAGATTGAAGAGATTCATCCAATTTATAGAAAAATTGGAGAGATGAACAAATTAGCATGATAGTGATTTGAATGGAAATTCAAATCAAGAATAGCAAAATTATGACATGTCTATGACAAATTGCTATGCAAGGATTTATGACAATTTATGACAAATTTCTATGCCAAGAATTTATGACAATTTATGACAAATTGCTATGTCATTTCCATGAATTTAGGAGAGAAATAGGAGGAAATTGAAATTAAGAATTTAGAAATTAGAAAAAGAGGAATAATTAGAAATTAAGAATTTAGGAAAATGATGAAAATTAGAAATTAGGTAAATTAATTAATAATCTTTCATTTATTAATTAATTCACAAGGAGGAATAATTAGCCAATTAAATGAACATTTAATTGTGACAAGAAGACTTAGGATAAATAAATAATTTATTAATCCTAGAGGAAGAAATGACACACAAGGTTAAATGATTAAATCATGAAACCCTAGAAGATGAATTAGCAATGAGAATGACAATTAGGTCTTAATTGAAGATAATTGATTCAATCATGATTCTGATTAAATTATTTGATTGATAAATATGCCAATTGACGAGGAACAATGACAAATTGATCCAAATTGACATAATTGAGACAGACAACGATCGATGACAAATCGATCGCAAAATGAAAAAATTGACAAGAGGACAAGGATCGACGACAAAATAGATTGCAAGATGACAAGATTGAAAATGACCACGATCGATGACAAATCGATCACAAAATGACAAGATCAAACATGACAACGATCGATGACGAATCGATCGCAAAATGACAAGATTGAAAATGATAAGGATTGATGACAAAACGACAAGATTGATAAGAGGACAATGATCAATGACAAATCGATTGCAAATCGACAAGATTGATAAGAGGACAAAACCCTAATTAGGATTGATGATGTCCCAAAATGATGACAAATTAGCACGCATATTGATGCGATAGGATAAGATCTATCAAAGTCAGGATTGGATAGTGTTGTCGACAAGACCAAATTTGAGAGCGAGACGAATGAAGAATGTAGAGGAATGACTCGATGTTCACACATGATAAAGACCAAGTGCGAATCATAGGAGAAATGTTAATGTGACGCAAAAACCTAAAATGAGGCAATGTGCAAATGTTAAAGTATGATTCCGCAAGCGTTGACCATTTTTAGGTGTCTACATTTTGCCCCTCTTTGAGACAATGCGATTTTAAGCGTTGTTTCAAAGAACAATAACGAAAATGCCCTAGACAATGACAATGACATATACATGCCCCCTCGAGGAATTGGTCGGAAACATGCAGAAAAGAGGCCAATTGATCGATAAAAATGATAGGATCGAATGGACTGACAATCGGAGATCGGATGCTTGAAGGACAAGCATTTGAAGATGCAAAAGACTACGACCAACATAAGATGGAGAGGATGCACGTCCATCTATGTACTGACAAAGAGCTATAAATGAGACCAAGAGAGTGAAAATTGCTCATTTGCATTAGACAAAGAGGAGAATTTGTTGCTCTGGACAAGGACACTTGCAGAGAGATGGTGAACATTCTAATGGCGGATCACCTCGAGGAACGTGTACGCACATTCAGATGATCGAATGATGCAGGAGCAGTGGTATGTATTTCAAAAACCCATGTTTTCAATTTCATGAATTTTGATTGCTTGCGGGACATTGCGGGGCCCACAGAAAATGCAGAAACTGACTTCTGCGCTTGTGTAGGGCGAATCCTGCGCTTGTGTGAGGTCTTCTGTGCTTGTGTAGGGAGACACAGGCACAGGTTACCTGACATAGGTGCAGGTTCCTTGACACAGGCGCAAGTGTGCATTGGAAACCCTAATTTTGGTCAAAACAACATGCAAATGATCCGGAAAGGGGGGATAAGGGTAGGATAGGTCAGAGTAGATGAAAAACACCCTGATTTGGACATGAAAATGAGGAAATGCAACCCATAGGAGCAAACCCTAAAACTAACAAAATGTGCCCCAATTTGTGATGCAGAGGCGATAGTATCTGTTGATCACACGAGAGAACCGACCAGATTGCTTCATGCTACGACATAGACTTAGGAGCACAGAGAGAGATACATTAGCAGGACTTGGGATATACTATATCACATTCATGCCTGAGATTAGGGCAAACACAGGACTGCTTACCGCATTGGCAGAGCGATGGCATTCACAGACCTCCTCATTTCATCTGGCGACTAGAGAGGCGACGGTGACACTAGAGGATGTATGGCATATCCTCTGCATTTCGATACATGGAGAGATGATAGAGTATGACCCAGTGATAGGGAGAGACGCATTGTGCAGATTATTCGAGTGTGATGTAGATAGTTGGATATCGTCGAGAGGGAGATTGGCTGGGAGACTATGGCTTCAGAGTATGATCGACGATATGTGGTGATAGCAGTGGTGATAGCATGCTTACTAGCAGGAGATAGACGAGGACATGGATTCCCTATTGGATGGGGAAGAGTGCTAGAGCAGATGGCGACAGAGGGGACAATGTACGCATGGGGACCATGTGTACTGGCTATGCTGTATTTTCAGTTGCATCAGATAGCATATCAGGGAGTTCAGACTTTGAGCTGTGGGGTCACATTGCTATAGGTATGGGCATTTGAGCACATAGCTATATGTCGACTGATTACACAGAGACAGGTAGTACCACACCGACCATATGTGTATTGCTATGGTGGAGCACTGAGACAGGGTCCTTTTGGATACATATTGTACTGGAGACATGAGCTAGACAGACTGAGAGAGTTCACATGGAGGCCATATCGTGATTGCCTTGGATGGTCAGAGGACAGTGAAGAGCTACCTTATTGCAGACAGGAGAGGTACTTGATTGGGCGACTAGTGAATCACCAAAGAGTGATTGAGATGTACCTGCCAGAGAGAGTCAGACGATAATTTGGAGAGAGGCAGGATGTACCTAGGCAGACTGCACACTTTTCCCGATCTCACTGAGAGACGAGTCAGTGGGGGAGTATGATCCAGCCACACACAGCATATGCAGACTTCTCATAGCTACAACAGATACCGTGGGAGTGGGGATTAGATGTGGAGGACGCTGGGATGACAGATGAGTATGATAGATGGTTTGCACAACGACGACCAGTGCCATTGACAGATCCGAATATTCTAGTACCGAGGCGACAGGAGGACTTCCCACTCACAGGGGAGGAGGAGGGAGAGGAGGAGGACGAGGAGGATGAGGGTGGGGATGAGGACGAGGGGGATGATGAGGACAGAGATGAGGATGGGGATGACGATGATGGAGATGAGGATGGGGATGATGATGACGGAGATGAGGATGGGGATGACGAGCAGGAGGCATGGCAGGATATACCCATAGAGCCAGAGACAGCTAGGACAGAAGAGATGGACATGTGCAGGGCTACCATAGCGAGTCAGTAGGATTATATTGCAACTTTAGAGAGATAGAATGAGCAATTCAGAGCGGAGATAGCCAGACTCACAGCGGCTCGAGACACAGCAGTAGCTCAGGCACAGCGAGAAGGACAGAGAGTCACTGAGTATATTGGGTCGATTCGGGATGCTAGTGTATGGGAGCTAGGACAAATGCTGGTAGAGACCGGGGAGGAGATACGCCATTGGAGGACACTATATGAGAGTACAGTTCCACTAGAGTAGAGAGCACCTTCATATCGGGTACGATCAAGGACAGAGAGCAGGGCACGCTCTCGGAGGTCATTGAGCAGCATGGGGTTGAGTGGACCTATGAGACCACCACAGCCAGGACCAGGAGGGACATCATCCATGAGAAATGGTAGGGATGAGGAAGACAGAGGGAGCACCCAGTGACAGAGGCACGTGCTCCTTAGGACAAATAGTGGGCATGATGTAGTTTGACATTTTGTAGTCAGCCTGTGGGCCATACTTAGGACAGACAGTCCAATTTTGTACTCCGATATTATGTGGATATATGATATGATATGCATCGATATGATGGGATGCAATATGTTATGACTTATGTTATTTTGCATGTATGGATGACTTATGCACTGTTGATGTATGATTGTGGAACATGTATGAATGTATTTTTTTTATGTGTTTTTGATGCATATATAATATGAAATGGATAAAATGCTTGATGGGATGCTCGATGTAATGCAAATGTACTAACGAAATGGATGCAGGATGCAGCATGTATGTTTGGAGATCGGAGCACTAGACCGAACTAACTATCCGACCGGACGGAAGAAGTGTTAGTAAGAAGAAAATGAAACAGAGGACAATTAGAGACGAAGAAAAACTTGCTTTCAGTATTGCACTTTGTAGGTGAGAACCTTTATTTTTATGTAGCAAAACGGATGCGTAGCATCATGGCATGGAAGGCCAGAGCTGAAATGCAACCCTTTTTGCAAAAGACATACACTTCATAGACAAATAACAATCACAACCAAAAAGAAAAGGACCATGAACCATCCCGGTCACTCTAAATCACTCAGTGACATCATCGAGCAACATAGGAACATGATCGAAGCCAAAGATAAATCCATAAAAAGATAAGATGCACAAATTCCAACAAATCAAACAAACATCTTGATCTTCATTGTCAAAAGTTGAAAGTGCTAATAGGATGATCATGCTGTCTGGTTTCAAGACATGCGGTACCCCGTCTAAGACAGGACACAGTCTGGTTTCGAGTATACCACACCCCGTATAAGACCCATGATAGTAGAGACAAGGACAAATGATTTTGAGGTGGATTGATACGACAATTGTGATCAATTTGAATGTCTAGTTTTGATGGAAAGAGTTCATTTGTTAATGCGTGATTTCAGTAAAGCACAATGTGTGATTGCGAGTGGTTGGAGGAATGCTCAGTGTTTTGTCTTATGCACAAAAGGGATCATTTATTTTTTGTTTTGCTTTTCGATTTGTGACAATTTTTTTTTTGTTCGCTTTTTTAGGACTTTATTTGACTTTTTTTTTCTTTAGGTATTTTTTTTTCAGGACATTATTTGATTTTTTTGGATTATTTCAAGACATTATTCAATTTTTATGATCTTTTTCAGGACATTTTTCAATTTTTTTATGATTTTTTCAGGACATTTTTAAATGTTTTTGGAAGATTTTTTCAGGACATTTTTGAAATTTTTATGATCTTTTTTTCAGGACATTTTTGAAATTTTTATGATCTTTTTTAGGACAGTTTTCAATACAAAAGTTCCAGTGATCGATCATGACAAGGGGAACACATGCAATGCGCATCTGAAAGACATACATAAACCAGGACCAAAACATATGTACAAGAAACCGGGGTATGCAAGACAATGATGTTGACCAATAACAGGCCTGTAATAGAACATTGGGTTAAGACTAAGATAGACATGATAAACCGGCCGAGAGAAAGCATAGCTTAGAGGTCATGACACATGACGGAGCAACGATCTCATTTTACACATGGCGCCTATTTGCCAGGTTTTCACCAAGGTAATTGCCCCAAGCGCCTGTTTACTAGGTTTTCACTAGAGGGCGAATCATTTTTTTCTTGACTTTTTTTTTGTTTTCTCTTTTTTTCTCTTTTTTTTTTTTTTTTTCTTTTTGAATTTTTTGAATTTTTTTGTATTGTTTGCTTTTTTGCAATTTTTTTGTATTTTTTGCTTTTTTGCAATTTTTTTGTATTTTTTCAGGATCATATGTGAAGAAGTGCTGATAGAAAATTATGCCCAGTATTTGCAAAGATGCATGCTGTTGACAGGATCAGACAAAGGTTCACCTTCTGGAGTGGCAAGCTGATATGCCCCTGAGCCATAGGCTGCAGCTACTATGAAAGGCCCAACCCAATTAGGTTCAAACTTACCTTTGATGATATCAGTAGACTATGCATTCTTAGGGTTTGCCTTTAAAACCAAGTCTCCCACTTCGAAGTGTCGCCCTTTGACCTTTTTATTATAAGAGCGACGGAGACGGTTTTGATATGCTTGCAAATGTGTCAAAGCTGTTTGACGCTTTTCATCTAACATCTCAAGCTGGTGCAACCGAGAGACTCTGTGTGTCTCATCATCAATTAGATGTTGCAAGGAGACTCGCAAGGAAGGAATCTCCACCTCTAGAGGTAAAATAGCTTCTGCACCATACACCAAGGAATAAGGTGTTGCGCTAGTAGGTGTGCGGATAGAAGTGCTGTAGGCCCATAGTGCTGGATTCAATTGGACATGCCAATCTCGACCAGCATCATTGACAACCTTCTTTAGGATCTTGATAATGGTTTTATTTGACGCTTCGGCTTGACCATTCCCCTGTGGATAGTATGGACTGGAGAAACGGTGTTGAATATGAAATTTTTCACAAAGCGCTTTAACATCTTTATTCTTGAAGGGGCGACCATTATCAGTGACTATGGAAAGAGGAACCCCATACCGGCATATGATATAATTCAGCAAGAATTTTGAAATTTGGACACCCGTGATATAGGTCATGGGGATAGCCTCGATCCATTTTGTAAAATACTCTGTGGTTGTAATGATGAACTTGTGTCCATTTGCAGATGTCGGGTGAATCTTGCCAATAAGATCCAATCCCCATTGAGAAAAGGGCCACGGAGATATGACAGAATGAAGCTCTTGAGTTGGTGCATGAATGTAGTTTCCATGAATCTGGCATTTGTAGCACTTCTTAACAAAATCATGAACATCTTTTTCTAGAGTAGGCCAATAATACCCAGCACGAATCAACTTTTTGGCTAAGCTTAGACCATTGAAATGGCCCCCACATATACCATCGTGAACCTCGTGTAAAGCCATTTGTGCTTCATCAAAATCCAAACACCTAAGGAGGGTATGGTCAAAGGAATGGTGATAAAGGGTGTCGGCGATGATGACATATTTGGCTGTTTGTCGGATAAAGGCTCGGCGTTGGTTAGTGGAAAGGTTGGGTGGTAAGGTTTGGGATTTCAAATATTGATATACATCACTGTACCATGGGGAGTTGGGACCAACAAGAATGCACATCACATCTGCTGTCGGAATGTCAAAAGAAGGAACCAGCAATTGTTCAACTAAAAATTCACATTTGTCCATATTGTTTGGCATAGTTAGCATGGAGGCAATCGTAGCCATCGCATCTGCCAACTTATTTTGTATTCTTGGAACTTGACTGAAATGGATAGCCATGAATTTGGTCTTGAAGAAATCCACCATGTGCTTATAGGGAATAAGCTTTTCATCTTTTGTTTCATAGTCATCATTCACTTGATGGATGACTAATTGAGAATCTCCATAGACTTGCAAATGCGTGATGTTCCAATGGACTGCTACTCAGAGTCCTGTAACCAGTGCTTCATACTCTGCAATGTTATTGGTACAATGGAAAGTTATTCTGTAGGACTTTGGAATAGCATCACCTTGAGGGGTGACAAACAAGATGCCGGCTTCGGATCCAAACTTGGTATGGGACCCATCAAAGTACAACTTCCATTCATTAGAGGATGTGAGAGCAAAGACTGATTCATCTGGAAAATCGGTCAACATGGGATGATCATCAGAAATAGGAGCCTCTGCAAGTTGATCTGCTATAACTTGTCCTTTTATCGCCTTTCGCTCCATATACTCAATGTCAAATTCACTGAGAATCATGACCCATTTGGCTAGGCGACCTGTCAAAGCTGCTCGGCTGAGCAAATATTTTAAGGGATCAATATTTGCAACCAACAATGTTTGGTGGCTTAGCATATAATGTCAGAGTTTCTGCGTTGCAAATACCACTGCTAAGCATGCCCTTTCAATAGTTGAATAATTTAGCTCATAGCCTACCAGTGTCCGGCTGATATAGTAAATGGCTCGCTCTTTGCCGTTCTCATCTTGTTGGGCCAAGAGAACTCCTAATGCTGTTTCAGTTGCAGAAATATACAATAAAAATGGCTTTCCTTCTATTGGAGGCATTAGAATAGGCGGCGACAGCAAATATTCTTTGAGAGCTTGAAAGGCTGATTGACATTGCTCAGTCCATTTGAAAGTGACACCTTTGTGCAGTAGATGTTGGAATGGATGACATTTATCGGCCAACTAAGCTATGAAGCGGCGAATTGACTGGAGCTTTCCTTGCAGACTTCTTAATTGTCGGAGGTTTGAATGTGGAGGCATATCCATTATTGCTTTGACTTTGGCAAGGTCGACCTCAATGCCTCGGTGAGAAATAATGCATCCTAGTAATTTGCCAGCTGTGACACCAAAGACACACTTCTTTGAATTGAGCCTGAGTTTGTAGGTCTCCATTCAGTCAAAGATTGGGCCCAGGATGGCTAGATGACTATCTCTGGTGACAGATTTGCATAACAAGTCATCAACATAGTCCTCCATAAAAGTATGCATGAAATCATGAAAAATTATCGTCATTGCTCTTTGATATGTTGCGCCTACATTTTTAAGACCGAAGGGCATCACATTCCAACAATAGGTACCCCAAGCACAGGTGAATGTTGTCTTATGCTGATCTTCAGGAGCAATACGAATTTGGTTATAGCCGGAGAAACCATCCATTAATGAAAGCATCTCATATCCAGCCATCATGTCCACTATGATGTCTATGTTTGGCAATGGAAAATCATATTTAGGGCATGCTTTATTGAGGTCCCTAAAATCTGTGCAGATTCTAATGCCCCTAGTTACTTTGCTAACTGGTACTAAATTTGAAATCCAGTCTGCATAATCAATGGGTCTGATGAAACCCACATCTAGTAATTTTTTTAGTTCCACTTTGACCAAAAGAGCCACCTGAGGATGCATCTTTCTAAGTTTCTGTTTGACCGGTTTGGCATCTGCTTTCAATGGCAAATGATGAAGGACTAATTCTGGATCGAGGCCAGGCATATCTGCATAGGACCATGCAAAGTTGATCTTCTTCTCAAGAAAGAAATTGACAAAATCTATCTTTTCCTGTTGTGATAGAGAAGCAGCAAAATGAATGACCTTAGGGTTGTCAGGTGTACCCAAATTGATTTCCTCGGTCATTTCCACAAGCAATGTTGATTTGTCCTGACTTGATAGGGGTATGTCCACTCTTCCACCTTTGGGCACCTCAGAGAGGTTTTCACCCGCAGGTACGTCTTTTATTTTTACTTTTGTATGATCAGAGAGTGCCTTACGGTTTTCACTCAAAGATCTATTCTTTTGATTTTTTACTGTTTCTTTTCATTTTTCATTTTGATGACTGGAAGAGGGAGTTGACTCCCCAAAATATGCCATGGAATCTAGGTCAATAGCAAATCCTGCCTTATGATCACCTTGTGGTATGCCTTCCCGTAGTCCAAGGAATTCTACAATTGCTTCATCATTTTGAAAATAGTCCAATGTGAGTGGTTCTTGTTGGTCATATTGGATAAGCTAAGGATAGATGAGGGGCATGTCATCATCGGTTGCAAGGAGGGAGAGGGCTGATATGGTAAAAATGTGAACATCTGTGGTGTCACTATTTGAACTGCTTGTGTTGGATTCAGAGCTTGGATCCCAGAATGATTCTATCCAAGCATGAGGACATATTTTAGGAAGAGGAGTTATTTCATGTTTGTCTTCCATAGGCAAATTATCAGGGTCAATGAAGATATTGTTGAGGGCATAGGAACTAGAAGAAAAGGAACTCCATTCCCATTCATTAGAATCAGTTTCGGGTCAGGCATCCTCAGGTGTTATTTCATCGTCAGAATCACGCCCTTTTCGACACGTGGGCACTTTGGTAGATGTGGATCCAATTCGTAACGGTACAAAAACTAACCCTAAAGTGGGAGGTCGCCTCTTGGGTATAACTGGTTCTAGCCTTCCATTGTTATTTAGGCCTAAGCCACTGCAGCCATCATATCCTTTCTTTTGTAGCATAGTAAATCCTTTGCCGTAGCGTTCCACTGGCAACCTGACAGGTGGGGTCTCAGTTGGATCTTTGTAGAGCCAATCTATGACATCATCATCTACAGTTTCTTTGTCAAGTTCACCGCATCTTGTAAATGTAGTGGGAGGCTGATATTGAATAATGACCTTAGATTCTTTTTGCAATAAATGCGGTTTGCCATATGATTTTGGAGATATTGGTAAATTCCCAATGAGGAATGTTTGATCCATTGAATATTCTCCACACCCTTGGTCCTGTATCTTCAATTTCCCTTTGACAGCATCTAACAATTCATTAGGATCCACATAGCTATGTGACTTGGCCTCTCTATTAACTGGGACTTGCTGCTGAGGGGTATCCCTTAGAGTAGCACAAAATTGAAATGGATTAGGATCTCCCAGAATTGTTATCTCAGTTCCATTGTAAGGATATTTTAAACATTGATGATAGGTGGATGGAACTACTTTCATTGCATGGATCCATGGACGGCCAAGAATCATATTATAAGGGAGATCAAGGTCTAGGACTTGTAGGAAAGTTTCTGTCACTGGACTGACTCTGATAGGCAATGTAATTATCCCTTTGGATGGGCATTCAGCATCATCATATGCTTTGATTGTTATTCTTTTGGAAGCATCAATGTCATTTTTTGTATATCCGAGGCCAATGACCACTCTCAAGGTACAAATATTAAGACCTGCTCCACCATCTATCAAGACTCGTCGGATTTTGCAATTATGGACAAAGACTTCAAGGTGCAAAGGATCATTATGAGGGAGCTTATCAGGCGAGATATCATTATCAGAAAATGTGACATTTTGGGAAATAGCTAGATGTCCAATCCGGGCTTGAAATTGGTCAACATCAATATCTATTGGGATAGTGGACTCAATTAAAGCTTTATCCAGGACTGCACGATGCGTGGGAGACATTTTCAATAACTCAAGGATTGATATTTGTGCAGGTGTCTTTCCTAGATGATCCAAAAGATTGTACTGACTTGCAGGAGTTGGTTTGGGAGGAGCTGCAGGAGCTCCTTTCAAGACTATTTTGGATCGATGAGTGGTGACCGCGCAATAAGGATCTTGTTCCTTTATTTTTAGAGTGGAAACTTACTCATTTGATGCACGAAAACAATTAATGACATTGTTATAACCGATATTTGCATAATTGGCCATTTGGGCAGAGTTGGAAGAAGACGCTTTACCCTTGTCATGATCAAGCAAAGGAGTTTTGAAAATAGTATGATCAGTGTTAGAGGTCAGATGGGGTGGATCTACCTCAATTACTCCTTGCTCTAATAAATCTTGAATCATATGTTTCAATTGAAAACATGATGCAGTTTTATGTCCTTTGGACCGATGATACTCACAGTACGCATTATCATTCCACCAATGCGGTTTTACCACTGGTTCTGCCTTGTTATTTGGTAGCTTAATAAATTTTGCTTGTATCAACTGTCTCATTACGGATTCAATAGGCTCTCCCAATGGCATAAATTGTCGAGGAGGCCCATCCCACGATCGGAAGGGTTTGCATTGTTGGTTTTGTTGTTGGCCTTATTGATTATATTGTTGAGTATGCTGTTGTTGAGCATGTGGTTGGTATTGCGGCTGTTGAGTAACATTTCTCATTGGTTCTTGATTTTGTTCCATAGTTGTCATATTAGGAACACTCAATTTCTTGATTGTGAATGGGGGTTGATTTGCATTCACCGCTCTTGCATCAACAACACCATCATTAGTGACATTCTTGTTCTTATACCAAAATCTATTTCTGTCCCCTGAATAATTTATGTTGTCACTGTCTTTATTGAGCTTGATAATTCCTTTAGCTACAAGAGCCATTTCAATGCTCATTCCTTTCTTAATGAGTTTCTCTATAGTACTAGGACTTTTCAATTTTAGCTCATACATCATTTCTGGGACCAAATTTTGGATAAATAGATTTACTTGTTGTTCTTCAGGTATATCGAGAGAAGAATGACTATACAAGCTTCACCATCATTGCAAAAAAGTCACTAATGGTTCACCTTGCTTTTGCTTGGTATTGCATAGATCTGACATAGTCACGTCAGTGTCGATGTTGAATGCGAAATGAGATAAATACTTTTGAGCCAATTCTGACCAAGTCTTTATATTTCCTAGTAGATGTGAATACCAATCCATGGCTTGTCCTGTAAGACTTCGTGCAAATAATCGCATTAAAAATGTCTCCTCATAGCTTACTTCCGTACATGCTGCGAAAAATGCTCGAATATGATGTTTTGGATTGCCATTCCCTTTATATTTCTCAAAATTAGGTGCCTCAAAATGCTTAGGGAATGGAGGCATGTATACACTCTTGTCAAATGGATTAGGACATAAATCTTGATCTGTATACAACTTCTTTGTTCCTTTGGTTTCTAATGCGTCAACTTTTCATTGCAACTTCTCAAGTTGTTGCGCAATTGTATCAGATTTTAGAGGTCCATCATTAATCCCAGTGGGTATTCTTTGTCGATACATCGTGTTTCCAATCGATTGTTGATATTCTGAAATGGCCGTTTTTGGTGTCTCCGGCATATAAACTTCTTGGTACATCTCTTGTTGCTGCGGTTGTGCTATGCCTTGATATCGACCTTGTTTTTGTGCTTCTTGGAGTTTAGGTTGATATTGCAATTGAGTAGGTTGTTGATATTGCACAGGCACCAATTGCGGTTGTGAGGTAGGATAGCTTGCTTGCCTTGGCACATATTGTGGCACATGTTGGTGTTGAGGCCGACGGATCGGAATTTGTTGACTTTGTGCCAATTGTTGTTGCAGTGTATATCCCATCATTTGTAAAAAACTTTGTTTAGGCGGTTTTCGTTGCTTCTCCTTAGGATGGGGTATAGCACTTGCATTAACTTGTTGGGTTGTTTGCCCAATCCATTGTGATGGTTGCAAGTTTGCATTAACTTGTAATGGTGTCGAAGGAGCTGCAATTTGTTGTCGAATGCAAAATTGTTGTTGTTGTACATTGCTAGTTTGCACATTCGATTGCACCTTATGTGTATTACTCAATTGTTGCAACAATTGTTGTTGGTGCAAACCACTATTCGTAACTCTTTGTGTTGCCATTATTGAAGGATTTGTCGCAATAGTGTTTGGCATAGATATTGAACTTAATGGGACATAAGAACTTTTTTGCATCGTGGAATTATTTTGGACATTAGCGATATTAGGCATTCCAGTTGTGAAGCTTTCCTGCATCTTAGATTTTGATCCAACTTTATGCATGTAAGGAACCACTTCTTGTTGAGGGACAGCTGTGAATACTTGCGTGTTCTTCATTTGATCTTGTGTTACAGGTGTCATATTAAATAATGGATTATTTATCGTCTCAAATGGTGACTTTTGAGGAATAGTCACTGTCAATGCCTTTGAAGTGCGTTTGCTCATCAAGGTAGGTTGAGTTGCTTGTTGTGTATTTTCTTCATTTGGATGCAGAGAGAAACTTAACAACTCACCGCCTTGTTGTTCTTGCACATTGATTCATTCACTTGAAGAGGTCACATTACTCATCATGTTAAGATACTTTTGTGGAAACATCTTAAAGACCTTGTTCAAGAACTTATCCATTTTTTTTGTTATCTTTGGATCTTGAAGGAACATGTCAACATCATCAGAAGCGTCAGAATCGGATGAAGAATCTGGTTGGACATTTGGATTCGTTTCTTGTTGGATGCCTTGATCTGAACCAAATCCTTGTGAAAGGGTTTGTTCTTAATATAATGTTTGAGTTTGAATGTCATGTTGCAGGTTTGGTTGATTCCAATTGAAAGGTGCACTTCCTCTGGGAGTAGGTGGAACACTCCCATGTCCTAGTTTCATAGGTACAAACATTGGTTCATATAATGGAGGTGGCCCAAGTTGAACCATTCCATATGGTGGTAAAGATGTATTTGATGAACCTTCGATTTGCACTATTTGACTAGTTTGAAACTACGAATTTGCTATGTTGTCCATGGGTTGATACGTTGGTTCGCCCATCTTTTTAGGTTTTGATCTTGTCTCAACAGGCATGTCACTTATGCAAATGCAATATTTTTGGAATTTTTCAAAGACAATATATGGTATGCAACTAAATGCCAACTTAAATAGATGAGAATGCAATCTATGTTTTTGGTTGTTTTTGAAGATTTTGACAAACTTATGAATGCAAATCTAAGAGAGGGACCCTTGGGAAACTGGAATGATGTCTAGACCTCAAAGGACAAAAGGACTAAGTGACAAAGGACAAGATGACAATGTCTCCCCTATATGCTTGGATACTATGCTAAGTTTGACGAAATGACATTGATGACAAAAGGACAAAAGGTTTGATGAGGTCTAGACTTCTTAACAATGACTTAGGGTTTATCAAAGATTCGGATTACTTAAGGATGACAAAACCTAGTTTTTGAGACTATATGCAAAAGGACAACTAATATGCAAATGACTAATATGATATGATAACGACCTAAACTTAATGAAGAGACTTAAGGTATGCAAATTTGAATGTATGATAATGGTATGACTTTAATGCAAGAGGACACATGCAAATGGATGACTTTTATTGATATGCAAAAGAAGTATGACTTAGGTGAAACCTAACCTTGGTACTTGATAATGAACTTTGCAAAATGTAACCTAGGATGAACCTAAATGCAAGTGACATGAATGTTAAGACAAGAGTTTGAATGATGTTTGACAACCATGTTTGAAGATATGTTTTGAACCTTGTTGACCTTTTGTTGGATGAATGTCTCTTGTGTTTAACCTTGTTTTGAATCAATTTATCTTGTTTTTGAAATGAGACAAAATTCAACTTTTGACAATCAAAGCATACAAGATATTGCAACTTAGACTCCAGACAATCATGCTCATTCCCACATTTCTTATGGTAGGCAAGGACATTAGGTACTTGAGAGGTAGACTTGTTATGGGATTCAAGGATAATACATAGATGCTTGACCCCACGGGCTCCCCTCCACGACACTCACTTCTCAGGGCAGCCAAGCATCAGTCCCCATGGAAATCTCCCCATGGTGAACTTAGTATCTCTTCCAAGTATCCGAACTTGTCCTTCTCAAGCAACTAGAAGGGTTTTTGGCCTCTAAAACAAGGTGTTTAGTAAGGATTTCTGTTAAGCGTTACTCCTTGATGTCACGCAAGCGTGATTGAGACATTAAGCCCATCAAGATACCAAACAAATGTAGTCACGCAAGAACAATTTAGACCAAGAGGCCCTCCTTAGATGTTGATATGAGAAAGAGTTCAAGGGTCATCACTTCCCAAGTAACTACAATTCCCACGTAACCCTTCCTTCAAAGCTTTCGCCCATCAGGTATTTGTTTATAGTGAGTTAGAATGCCAAGGTATTCTATCCGTACTCACTTTGGGTCATTCCCTTCTCACGATTATCACTTGCTTGCAAAAGCAAAGTGGTCGGGAAGGTAGGCCCTCTAAAGGTGACAAACAATCAAAGACACGAGCATGGTATCGAAGATTTGGATTTCTGATCACCCTAAGAAGGATGAGAGCATACTCTCCTACTCCAATGTCACACTCAACAATCAAAGAAAAAACATGTTCATTCCAACCTATTTATAAATCACTAGATGCCTAAATATTAATTTCAAACACAAAGTTTAGTTGTTTCTCCAAGGCAACTTGCAAAACCCGAGTTAGAAGTTTGATTTGTTGTCTTTGACTATCGATTCTGCATAAAACATGTTAGTAATTTGATTTTTTGTCTTTGCCATGCATATGCCAAGATTCTACACAGATAATTAGTACCAAAAACCAAAACACAGAAAACAGAATGCAAAAACTAAACAAATTTCAAGTAAAACACTGCATTTTTACCTCTGTTCTGGACTTTACATAGGCGCAGAACTTAGGACACAGGCGCAGAATGCATGACATAGGTGCAGAATGTCTTCAACATAAGCACAGAATGCATAACACAGGCACAAGTTGCTTCACACAGGCGCAGAAGTCTCCAGAAAACCCTGCACGACCCTATTTTTGGGTTTTTGGCCTACAAAATCAACTTGAAAACACTCAAAAACACCATAAAGGGGTTAGATGGTTAGTGTTCATGTCGGGTTCACCAATTAATGTAGCATAGGAAATAGGAAATCATCACATGCATATCAAAATATTAATCTTTAGCTCAATCACAAAACTAAATGCAATGATCTATCCTAAACACCATTCAATAGAGACATGAAATAAAAACATTCAAAAACGAAAGATTATGCAAACCAAAGGTATGATTTGAATGCTTCTTCCATGTGGCTCCATTGTTTTTCTTTCTTCTCCAAATAGCCTTTTGTTTGTGGATCTCACCTTCAAGTGCACAAACCTAATGTGAAAGCAAGATTGATATTGGCACAAGAGTACTAGAAGAAGTGATTATTTCTCATTATCTGATTCTGTGATTGCAAAAGTGATTACCAATTAGCCAAGATTGAAGAGATTCATCCAATTTATAGAAAAATTGCAGAGATGAACAAATTAGCATGATAGTGATTTGAATGGAAATTCAAATCAAGAATAGCAAAATTATGACATGTCTATGACAAATTGCTATGCAAGGATTTATGACAATTTATGACAAATTTCTATGTCAAGAATTTATGACAATTTATGACAAATTGCTATGTCATTTCCATGAATTTAGGAGAGAAATAGGAGGAAATTGAAATTAAGAATTTAGAAATTAAGAATTTAGGAAAATGATGAAAATTAGAAATTAGGTAAATTAATTAATAATCTTTCATTTATTAATTAATTCACAAGGAGGAATAATTAGCCAATTAAATGAACATTTAATTGTGACAAGAAGACTTAGGATAAATAAATAATTTATTAATCCTAGAGGAAGAAATGACACACAAGGTTAAATGATTAAATCATGAAACCCTAGAAGATGAATTAGCAATGAGAATGACAATTAGGTCTTAATTGAAGATAATTGATTCAATCATGATTCTGATTAAATGATTTGATTGATAAATACGCCAATTGACGAGGAACAATGACAAATTGATCCAAATTGACATAATTGAGATAGACAATGATTGATGACAAATCGATCGCAAAATGACAAAATTGACAAGAGGACAAGGATCGACGACAAAATAGATTGCAAGACGACAAGATTGAAAATGACCACGATCGATGACAAATCGATTGCAAAATGACAAGATCGAACATGACAACGATCGATGACAAATCGATCACAAAATGACAATATTGAAAATGATAAGGATTGATGACAAAACGACAAGATTGATAAGAGGACAACGATCAATGACAAATCGATCGCAAATCGACAAGATTGATAAGAGGAAAAAACCCTAATTAGGATTGACGATGTCCCAAAATGATGACAAATTAGCATGCATATTGATGCGATAGGATAAGATCGATCAAAATCATGATTGGATAGTGTTGTCGACAAGACCAAATTTGAGAGCGAGATGAATGAAGAATGTAGAGGAATGACTCGATGTTCACACATGATAAAGACCAAGTGCGAATAATAGGAGAAATGTTAATGTGATGCAAAAACCTAAAATGAGGCAATGCACAAATGTTAAAGTATGATTCCGCAAGCGTTGACCATTTTTAGGTGTCTACAGTGATATAAATAGTCAAAACCATTATACGCATAGTCTATTTCTTCTATGCACAATCTATCTATTCTACCCGAAGGTCTCAAAGACATCTTTGTCATGTCGACCCATCTTAGTATTGATCCCTTCTGTCAGTACATATTATTTTGACATCATTTTTTCTTCTCCATCCAAATGCAACCTTCATATTTCTTCAACCTTCTCTCAGACTATTCAACATAAACATGAACATGGGTCTTATACACATCTACTCTATCAACTTAGACTGCATCATCTTGTAAAGCGGAAAATCAAACCCTAGGTGTTTCCCCCACTCCAAGGAGAAAGGAGGTCACTAGGATTGACGGTTTTCACTTAGGAGGGACTTTACATTCAAAAGAGGGGTTGAAACCCATGAGATTCAATCCTACACAATGCAAGACTAGATTCTAAATGAGTTTCAAGGGTTGAGACATCAAGGATACCCTCTTTTGTAAAGAATGTAGATAGAAAGATTGAACTAGGAGTACATGTAAAATAAGAAAGATTCGCTTATAAATGGAGATAAGGATATGGGATGAAGCTGCGGACCTGAAATTAGCAGTAAAATGTTGAGATGATGTTGTTCTACAAATTTGAGCGAAAGTTGATGGGACGATGGCACCCGGAGTGCACACGGTCCTCTGAAAAATCCGCGAAACGAAGGGGGATCTATTCGTCTCTGCACAAGTATTCCAGATCTTCAATTACAGCCGTGTACCTGCAGCCTTGTTGTAAGAATGTTTGTATTCTTACATGCGAAGGTGTAATGAATGTTGTATTTTGTATGCTGTAAGTGATCTCCTCTTCAATGGTTGAATCCTTGTCTTGAATGCAACACTTAGCCTTGAATGGAGACTTAGAATGCTCAATTGCTTGAAGGAATGCTTGAATGCTTGAATGTTTGAATGTTTGAATATAGCTTCCACCTCTTGCTCGTATATTTTTTTTTTCTCCCTCTTTTGGGAGAGGGAATTTAGTTTATATACTTGTCAATTAGGGTTAGGAGACTGATTTTTCCGACCTTAGGCTGACATAGAAGCATTATTTTTTGAATTGCAAATTAAAAGACCCGATGCCCAACAAGAGACCGGGCCCAAAATAGGGCCAGGGACCAGGGTGTTGGGCGCCATGGTCCCACCTCCCGGGACAGCAGGGTGCAAGGAGGATCAGGCCAAGGTGCAAGAAGATGCAGTTTTTGATGTCGTAAACAGGTTTTGGGGTCTCCATTCAGGTTCAACGTTGCGCCACCATCGTGAAGACCCAAATGTAGTCGAAATTGCAAGTGTCGCAATTTTAGGACGCTACATTTAGCCCCCACTTTAGCGGGAGTATAAGCATACGTCCATACTTCCAGTAAAGTACAAGGAAACAACATTGAAAGACTTTCACCACGTCAAGGAGGCAAGATACACCAAGCCCCCAGTGGACTAAGGGTCTTACGACTTTGATTGACAAAGTAAAAGGGAAGATCACGAGGGAGAACCATGACTGTTAGTAGTAAGGTTCCCTCACTATGAGTCATGCAAGAAAAATATAAAAAATTTTCAAGGCAAAGCTAAGTTCACCAAGAAATTTTCAAGTATCTTGAAGAGATATGAACGGGGTGTATGCCCCCCTACATTAAAGCGATCTCACACGCCTCATCGGGGGTGATTTATTTAAGGTAGTGATACATATAGGAAATGAGAAGGGAGAGGAGCATGTTATCACAAGGATTTAGCCCCCAAGTGTGAGATAAGCCCAAGGATAATAGACACAAAACACAAAGCACAAGGTGACTTCACTTTCCTTGGGGTCAGTATGCTGTATGATAATTCATGTATATCATATGCATGTATGCATAATTGTTCTTCATTCCCCAATCAAGGAAGGTCACCTAGAAGAAGGGAACACATGTGTCTTTAGAGTCAACATGAGAGAGACCAAAAGAGATCTCAATGCTTTGCATCGTCCTCAAGTAGACAACACTAAGGACAACAAATAGAAGAATGAGAATAACACATAGAAGAAGTAACAAAAGAGATCAAGAGAGGAGGAGAGAGTTTGCTATGCTAATGAACTAGTCTAGCACGTCATCTACCCCCCGATCTTGCTGATTAATATTTTGGGAAGGCAGGAAACACGCTAGAGGAGGAACATCCAACACAGTAGATGGAGCTATCACAAGATCCAAACAAGGGCTATGTTCATGTTCCAAGCCACATTGTTCTTGTCTAGGAGCTAGGATAAGTGCTTTAGAAAATTCGTTAGATAAATGGTTATCAACATCAACATATTCATATTCACTATCAGAATGAAAAGAAGTAACATTTTCATCATGAATAACATTTTCATCTATGTCATCATCAAGATTTATAAAAATAGGATCTTTAACTCGCACAGGATCAAGACCATCATGCATCTTATGTTTAGGAGATTTTGGCTCAATTTTCAGCTGAGGAGAAAATGGAATAATACTAGCTGAAGGTGTTTTGGGGGATTGCAAAGTTTGAGAAGCAGCTGCACAAGCTCTAAGATGACGCTTTCGTCGGTGTTCACGTGCAGAATGATTTTGTCTAGTCTTAGTAGGAAGTTGAGAAGATTGAGGAGGAGGAATATTCTCATCCTTATCACTTGGGTGTTTGGGTTGTGATCTCTTAGGTTGGACAATAGGAGAAGAAGAAGGTCTCTTCTCTCTATAAGAGGAAGGAGGAGGAACTGCTCCATATAAAGGAAGAATATTTGGTTTAGGAAGGAGACCAAGTCCATCATGATGAGGAGGTATAGGTCTACTTTTAGAAAGTTTATTAGGCATAGACATAGTCACATCCATAGGGATGGGTTGGGAATCTTCTTGAGGAAAGACATTAGTTTTATCTTTCAAAGGAAGAACTTCCTTCTCAAGAATGATAGGAATATCAAGTTTGGGTGTTTGAGGTTCACTTAGAGATAGGATCATATCTTTTTTCCACTTTTGATAAGATTTGAAAAGATGATCACTTCGCGGTGGAAGAGATTGGAATTGTTTAGGCCAGAAATAATCAATAGGAACGCTAGAAGTTCTTTCAGCTGGTTTAAAGAGACTATGATTGACAGTAACAACTTTACCATTATGGGGAAATTTCAAACACTTGTGAATAGGAGAAGCAATAGCTTTCATGGAAGATAGCCAAGGATAGCCTAGCTTCACACGAAATTGTTCGAACGATGGAATAATAGCAAAGTTCACATCAAGGGATTTGTTATGGACCTCAATAGGTAATGTAATAGAACCAATTGCAGGAGAAGAAAATGCATCAAATAGTTTCACAACCACATTTGTTTTGTCATAGATCACTTGATTCAATTGCAAAGTAAAAAGAAATTCTTCAGTAATGACATTAACCATACAAGAAGGATCAATAAGCACTCCACGGCAAGGTGTATTCTTAATTTTTGCAACTATATATAGAGGACCGTCAGGTGCCCTGATAGTTTCACTAGAATCAAATGTGATGGAAGGTTCTTCAGGGATTTTCTACCGTTCCACAAAGTTAATCACATTCAGAGTCATAGACACAAGACTATCAGGTGAGAAAGAGGAATCATTAGTCTCAATCACATTAGAGGTATGAGAAGGTAATGGATCAGTAAAAATCTTAAGATTTTGGCTAGGAGGAGCTACAGATGTGTTACCTTTATCATTCACACTTGAAACAGAGATAGTATTATTATCAATCAAATCTTGAATTTTACCCTTTAAAGCAAAACATTTTTCGGTATCATGCCTAGGTTGACGATGAAATTGACAAAAAGATTTATTATCAAAATAGGGTGAATTAATCTTTGTAGGATCTATTTGCTTTATAGGAGGAAGAGTAAGCACATTTTGTTCCAATAACTTATTCATAATACTATGCAATGATTCATTCAAAGGATTAAACTTTCTTTCTTTCTTGAAAAACTTAGAAATAGGAGGCACACCTGATGCTGCATTCACATTGTTGTTGATGATGTTTTCATTGAATTTAATGGACTCTCTGTTCGGTTTAAACTTCCCAAATGGTTGTTGACTACTATCACCCTTATCACTCGGAGCCATAGGATTTGCTTGTTCCATTTGACTCACAGTCAGTTGATAATTGTGAAGAGTTGCGCACAACTGTTGGAAAGAAGTAAACTCAGAAAACATAAGTTTTTCTCTAATATCTTTTTGTAAATTAGAAATAAAGATTCTTTGAATATCATTGTCAGGTACTGGAAAAGGAATTTGAGCATACAAATGCTTATATCTACCAATGAAATCAGTCACTTTTTCTTTAACACCTTGTTTACAATGCATTAAATCAATCAAAGTAACTTTAGGACTTATATTGTTTTGAAATTGTTGAATAAAAGCATTTGCAAGTTGTTGGAAAGAAGTAATAGAATAGGAAGGCAATGAGAAATACCATTGTAGAGCCTTGTCTCTTAATGTTCTAGTAAACAGTTTTGCAAGCAATCTTTGGTCATGAGCAAAATTAGTACATATTGTTTGAAAGGTCTTAAGATGTGTTAGAGGATCACCTTTACCATTGTAAAGCTCCAATTGTGGGATTTCAACATGCTTAGGGGGAATAGCTTGAACAATGTCAAGAGAAAGTGGGCTCGCAACATCAAATGTGGGCACACTAAACTTAGATTGATTCATAGAGGCAATTTGTTGCTGTAAAGAAGAGACAGTTTGTGCAAGATTGTTAATGACCGCTTCAGTCGAAGAATTCATATTAGACGTGTTAGATTGTGATGGAGGTATTATGTTATTGAAAGAAGGTATTGATTGAGAGTAAGGTGGTGGGACACTATGATAGTTAGTCATAGGAGATGATTGGAAAGGAGGAATACTACAAGGAGGAATGGAATGGTTAAATGAATTGTCCCCTTGCGCTAGGTTCATTTGTGGAGATGTAATAGGGACACTCATTGAAGGAATGAATGAAGAAGTCGGATTGAATGAAGGAAGAGGGTTAATTGAAGAAGAAGGATTGCCCCCATGAGTGGGGATCATAGGTGGAATGTCTTGTATTGAAGTAGTCATTATGTTTGATGTAAAAGTAGGTATACTAGTAATAGAAGTTGTCAAAGGGATAGAATGATTGACTTGAGTAGGAGGTTGTGTATAACCCAAAGTTTTAGCACAACTCTTCATAGGCATCACATTCGAATCCACAATGTGTGCAATACTACAAAAAATATCAATTCCATTCTTATCATTTTGAACCATACGTTTTAGACCCTCAATTAAGGGAAGAGCTTGACTATCGGGGTATTCTTGAGACATCCATTGTCGAAAATCATCAAATTGGTTATCCAATTTTGAAAGTTGTTCTTCAGAAACCACATGGAGAGCTTCTTCATCATTAAGAGGATTAGAGGAATTACCCGTGTCCTCGTTAAAAAGGCCATTCAAATTAGGTTCCATCTCCTCAGTAATTAAACCTTGGAAAGACTTAATTCTAAGGCTTCGCCTAACAGGAATAGTGTAAGTAGGGCTTATTGTTGTAAAACTCATGCACTAAAGAGAGAGAGAAGATTTTGAATTTAGAGGTAGAAAATTTCAATAAAATCAGCCAATCTCCTAGATTTAAGCTGTTAAATACAATCAGGACAATCTCCCGAAATTTCGGAAAAAATGTCAGGGACCATGGTGAACGGAGTGCACACGGTCCTCACAACTTTTTTTGAAATTTTCAGGGATGAAAGTTATGATGATTTTAAAGCTAATCTGAAAAAATTGAGTGATTTTAAGATCTGTAGATAGGCCAAATTAAAGTTGCAATCTCAAAATTGAACCCTACCAAGATTGTTGAAAAATGCAAAATTTGTGTAGCATCAGAATTAGGAATCATCAAAGCAATATATAAAAGGACATATTATTCATTATTAGCTCAATCACACATTGCAATGATCTAATCCTAAGCACACTCAATAGAGATATGAAAACAAAGCATTCAAAATGAAAGATTATGCAAACCAAATGTAGAATTGAATGCTCCTTCCATGCAGCTCCATTGTTGTTCTTTCCTCTTCAATGGATTTGTGGATCTCACCTACAAGTGCACATACAATTGAAAGCAAGATTGATGAAAAGCTCAAGAGTACTAGAAGTGTAAGTTCGATAGTTTGATTAAGGATTTGGATTCGGGATTCGGGATTCAAGATTCGGGATTTAAGATTAAGGGGTTTGATTGAAGAAAATCATCCAATTTATAGAAGAATTGGATAAATGACAAGATTAGCATGATGCAATTCAAATGGAAATTGCAAATCAATATGACAAATTATGACAAATTATGCACTTTCCATGCACAATTTGATTGATTGATAATTGATGACAAATTATGACACATTCTATGTCAAAATTGATTGATTGTCAATTATGACAATTTATGACAAATTGAAATGTCATTCTCATGGAATTAGGAGATGAAATAGGAGGGAAAAGAAATTAGAAATTAAGAAAATTAGAAAATTGAAATTGATGACAATTAGGAATTAGAAATTGATGGAAAAATAGGAAATTAGGAACTAGAAGAAATTAGGTAAATTAATTAATAATTTGTCATTTATTAATTAATTTACAAGAGGAAGAATAATTAGCCAATTAAATAAAGATTTAATTGTAATGAGAAGACCTAGGATTAATAAATAATTTAGTAATCCTAGAGGAAGAAATGACAAATTAGGTTAAATGAATAAATCATAAAACCCTAGAAGACGAATTAGGTCTTGAAAGATAATTGACTCGATTTGATTTGATTTTGGATTGATAAATGACCAATGTGATAAACGATTTGACTGAAAAATGTGCCAATTGACGAGGAACAAGGACAAATTGATCCAAATTGACATAATTGAGACAGACAACGATTGATAGCGAAATGATCGCAAAATGACAAAATTGACAAGAGAACAAGGATCGATAACAAAATAGATTGCAAGACGACAAGATTGAAAATGACCACGATCGATGACAAATCGATCGCAAAATGACAAGATCGAACATGACAATGATCGATGACAAATCGATCGTTAAAATGACAAGATTGATAAGAGGACAACGATCAATGACAAATTGATCGCAAGATTGATAGGATTGAAAAGAGGACAAAACCCTAATTAGGATTGACGATGTCCAAAATGATAAGATTGATGATAAGATTGATAAGAGGACAAAACCTTAATTAGGATTGACGATGTCCAAAATGATGACAAATAAGCATGCACATTGATGCGGCAGGATAAAATTGATCAAAATCATGATTGAAGATTGTTGTCGACAAGACCAAATTCAAGAGTGAGATAAAGGAAGAATGTAGAAGAATGACTCGATGTTCGCAAATGATAAAAACCAAGTGCGTGACATAGGAGAAATGTTAATGTGATGCAAAAACCTAAAATGAGGCAATGCGCAAATGTTAAAGTATGATCTCGCAAGCGTTGACCATTGTATGTGCTCATGGGGATGCACCATATGGAACCAAGCATTCTCTCATACGGACAAGAATGACAATCACACAATCCCTATACTACATGAATGGGTATGTCTCTTTGCACAAGTCCCAATGCTCCATGTGCAGGCATGCCTTCCATCGTATGTGCTACATGGGGACGGACTATATGGAACCAAGCATTCTCTCATGTGAACGAGAATAATGATCACATAATCATTGTGTGAGTGGGAATGCCTCTTTGCATGAGTCTCAATGCTCCATGTGCGAGCATGCCTTCCCAAAAAACCCTTGGTGTTGTGATAGCCCTCAAGGCATGCTCAAGGAACCAATTTTCTTGTTATTTGTTTTAACCCAAGTCTATTGTTATGTTATCACTTGATTACAAAACTCCCCAAACACAAATGCCAAGCATACCGGGTACGCTGATGGACGAAGGATAGGAGTGGGAGCCACTCCCTAGTCTCACTCTAGGACTAAGCTCATGCCATATCTAAATGAAAGACATCTCAAATACATCATCGGTGGAAAGCTGCAAAATGCCATTTTCATACATAAGCAAGACATACTCAATTGGGCACACTCAGCAAGAGAACGGTAAAAAGTGTGTTTGAGATCATTGTCCTTATTGTGGTATGGTCACCAAGAGATCACCATAAATTTGTCAACTTTTCCTTCATTTAAACCAAGTAAACCTTTATGTATATGTATATGTATATGCATATGTATATAGTTTTATGTATTCATTAAAGATTTTAATTTAATTTTGAGTATTTTGTGGACGGTATAATCAAGAAACATATCATCACCCTCACCAATTATGCTTAATTGATTTAAGTACAACCATTTGATTGTTAATAATTTTTAAATTAAGGGAGTACTTTTCAAAATAGAATTATTGAATTATTGATTTTTTTTATATATAATAGTATAAGCCTTTTATGGATGGTATAATTAAGAAATGCGCCATCACCTACACCAATTATGCTCGATTGATTGAACTACAACCCTTTGGTTGTTAATAATATTTAAATGAATGAGTTACTTCTCAAAATAAAATTGTTGGATTATTGAATTAGTATATATAATAGTAAGCTTTCTATATTCATAAAAGATTTTCATTTAATTTTGAGTCTTTTGTGGATGGTATAATCAAGAAAAATACCATCACCCTCACCAATTGTGCTCAACCAATTGAGCTACAACCCTTTGGTTGTAAGTATTTTTCAAAATAAAGAAGTACTTGTCAAAATAGAATTGTTGAACTCAATGAATTAGTATACATGGCAATACGTTTCATATATTTATAATAAAATTTCTTTTTTTAAGATTTGTATATTCGAACAAGATTAATACATAGGAAAGACATGCTCAACTGGGCACAATCACCAAGAGAATGGTAAAAAGTGTGTTTTAGATCATTGTCCTAATTGTGGTGTGGTCACCAAGAGATCGCCGTAAATTTGTCAATGCAACTTTTGTTGCAAAGTTGTAAAAAGTGTGTTAGTTTTTTTTCAATGTTAGTTAATAATCAAATATCGGTTATGGACATTGGAGGGTTGATGAGATACATAAATAGCCTTGTTTCATTGACCATAGGATCGGTTGTTGGAGGTATCAAAGGAAAAGTCAATAAAATTTGGACATTTTCTGCAATTTTCACTATTTTTTCAGAACGTTACAGTCTATTTTCCCTCATTTTTTTGTTGTGAAATTATTTTTGTTGGTATTATAAACCTATTGGGAATGAGAGAACAATGAATCCATAACTTTTGTCTTTGGTTTGATTTAATTTCATTTTGATTTGAGCAAGTTATCATAGTTTTTCTAAAAACTGTCATAAACCCTTTTTAGGGTATCCAGTCATAAAAATAAATGTATAAATCATATCCCCACTAGTGAAAAGTCACCCCAATGGGTGGGAACATGTATATTGGTATTATATTTCATTTTTTCATGCTTTGTAGGTCTCCAAGATTCATTGGCACATGCAAATGGTGACTGTTGGTATGATATTGGTCATGTATCAGACCTAGTGCAACATCGAGGGCAGATTTGAAGTTGTAAGTGCAAGATAGACCCCCTTAGTGTTTGAAGGAAGGTAGTGAGGGGTGCAAAGGGTTAGTACAAACCCTTTGCAAGCTATTGTGGCCCTTGGGTAGGGAAAATCATCAAATCTACCTAGCACCACCATGAGTGCCAGTGGTTTTCTGATGTACATACTCCATTCCCAGTAGTATGGTTAATAAATTTTTCTACCTTCATGCTTGAGTAAGATTTGATGCATAAAATCATTCTTGTTGATGCTTTTTGATGTGGGTATGCAGGTAGATGGAAGACAGTCAATAATAACATGTATCAAAGTTGAATTAAATCCTACCTTACTGACATAAAAAAGTTTAAAGTTGTGAGAGGGGAATTTAAACTAGTAGTAATCGCTCGATAGTCACATGATATGCAAAATATTTTTGCTCTCTCATCCTTGCATGTTGATATCTATTTCTAGAAAACCCCTTGGCACAAGGCTTAAATTGGTACATGAGTTTTATACTCCAAAGCTACAGTCAAGTGGAAATTCCTTTTCAACCCCCATAAAACTTGTTTAAAAGTATCTAAGAATGAAATGGTCTCTAACTCTTAATACACTGTCTATATAGTATATACTCACCCAAAATTTGAATATTACAAAAAGACCAAAGCAAATCTAATCTAGTTCCAAATGAACCTATACAATGAGGACCCCTCCAAAGCAATAGTAGCATACAAACACTAGTAAAAATATTTCTTAGAAATACAGTAAAGAAAACAACAGATGCCCTCTCATACAGTTCATATTCATTTCCTTAAGATTAAACAAACTTTTGTTCAAATAAGGAAGCAGCTGTGGTATCATAGTAAAGGCATACAATAAAGAATACATGTGTAGTATCTGAAAGTAACTTCAACATGCTTCCCCAAACTTGAAATACAAATTCATAGAACTGCACAACTATTACATAAGTTTTCACTTTCTATCTTTTCAACTTTCAAATATCTGAACGTAATAATTTATGCTTTTGAGGTTTTGCAGGAAACATACAAGTTGTGATTTTCACATTGCCATACTAGACTACAATGAATCTGCACTACTTTGAAAGGTTACTTCTATGGATTTACTACTAAAACCAATTTGTGTACATTGTGATTACCAACACTTCATATTCTCCAAAGAAAAAGAACATGTATATTGGTATTATCTTTCATGTTTTCATGCTTTTTAGGTCTCCAAGATTCATTGGCACATGCAAATGGTGACTGTTGGTATGATATTGGTCATGTATCAGACCTAGTGCAGTATCGAGGGCAGATTTGAAGTTGTAAGTGCAAGATAGACCCCCTTGGTGTTTGGAGGAAGGTAGTGAGGGGTGCAGAGGGTTAGTGCAGACCCTTTACAAGCTATTGTGGCCCTTGGGTATGGAAAATCATCAAGAACTTTATGACTGTCCCTAGATAGTGTGTGGCTGTCCTAGTGAACAAATGAAGACTGATTTTTTGGGAGTATGATGAAATTTATAATCTTATTATGTGGTGGACATATGAGATACAGTTGTAGTGATCCTTGGAAACTTTTAAAGGGGTTTGGAGGCTCGAATAAGTGGAAACAAATCATATCTTGCCGATTGTCCTAAGTGACTTGGCTGTCACAATCATTGTTGTCAATCATCTGTCAATTCTCTCAACACTATTATACAACCTTCATGCAATGCCATACATTCTCAAAATAATGTTACACACCCTTCACTAGAATTTTTCACTTGAGAAGGCCTCTCACCAATGAATTTAGGGATTCTTGGACTATTAAGGTTTAACAATTTTTTGATAGTTTTTGAAAGCAATTCCTACAATCCTTGTGTAGAAACAACAATATTTTATATGTACATTCATCAATGAGAGGAGTTTAGGATTTTCATTTAGCAACATGATTGATAGAGATACCAAGAATGAAATTGCAAATCAATCTAAGTTACATGTTTGATATCTTACTTATATCATGGCAACATAAAATGTATATATGCACTCAACATACCTCTTTGCTTGTTTATTTGAGAATGTTGTTAGGAATTAATAGGTGAATGATACATTGATCTACACATGAATCACTTGTACTTTCCCGATACTTTCATCCCTTGATCAAGGCCGCACACCTCCTTACACTTGAATATTGTTTCCACCCTCATGATTACTCGTAGTCCATTCTCAAATCACACTAAATGACAATAGTTAGTACAAAATAGTGACCATAGCCAAGGAAACCCAAATTTACTCATACTCAACATAATAAGAAATATCTAAATCATCTGGACCATTATTCATAACATAACCTCTTTTTCACATCATGTAAGGCCAAAATTACAAGGATCACGCTTCTTCGAAGGAGCCATTGTTCCGAGCCACCAAACTATCAACAAGAGTAGAAGCTATTAGGCTTATACAATTTTAGGACATATAAAGAGTTGAATCAGAAGTGAGATCATGAAGCATACAATAGAGAGGTATTAATGGAATAGACATCTGAAAACATCTCATTCATGAAGTAACAAAATGCTAAAGAAAATGACAAGTACTAAAAAAACTTACAAGGATGAGGCATATTCATAACGTTTGCAGTCCCGCCTTGGATATAAAAACTAGAAGCAACTCATATTGTTTATGTACATACAAGGCAATATGGGAGTTCATTATACCCAACAACTTGTGGTGGTGTTGTTCGTGTTGGCTCTGTTGGACCCTGCAATTAAGATTCAATATACATTATTCAATAAGATTAATTGTGTAACATAATGAAATATTGAAAAGTGTGTTATCTTGTTGATCTTCGCTTGGTTTCGAGGATAGTTTAATATTCTCTACTTAATAGGGCCAACCATGTGAAGGTGGAAGCTCATTTGGCCCCTCCCCCCTCCTAACATCACTCTAAATTCCCTGTTAACATCTTATAACATTCATTCATTCATTCTTTCTACCATTAATAAAATATAGCATTCATTCATTAATATCACATAATTCTCATTAACACATAACATTGATTAACATTAATTAACACACAACATTCATCAATATTACTTAACACATATCATCCATAACCATTAATTAGCACATAATTACATTCACTAACACACAAAAACCATCATTATCAAATAAGTTAGATTACAATCATTTCTTTTTTAGTTTTTTCTTTGAAGCTATGAAAAGACTAAGTGGAACATCGATTTCTTCATCATTTCCCCCCTCTACAGATGTTCTGCCAACTGCTCGTGATCCTGATGTATGCCTAGTCCTATACTGAGGATGAGGACACTGAAGCGAAGGGGGCTTCTCTGCAATAACAAAGAAATGGGTTAAATTCAAAAAAAAAAATTATTGTTACAAGTATTTCATTAATTTAGAGAACATAACTATTGCGCTCTTTACCTGATGGGGCCACATCATTTTGTCTAGCCTCAACCTCAATATGTTGAACACCCTCTAGATCATCTGGAGTTGAAATACTAAAGGTTACATTAATGCTGAACGCCAATTGCAATTATATTTGTTTAAAGGAATAACAATGGTCCTCTTTACCTGAGTGTGGAACATCACGTTCCTAATGTTGTGTACCTAGATCATGCTCTACTTGGTCACCACCAACTACATGCTCTAAAATATTAACAAAAAAGGTTACATTAATTACTATTATAATTACAAATTAAGATGTTTAATTGTATTAATTATTGGCAATATTGCATTATAACAGACAATGAAAGATTGTTGGCATTTCAATAAGGATATTGAGAAGGTTGTTGATGATTATGGATATAACTGATTAAGGATGTTTTACTGTCTTGATATTATTATTTTGTTATTGATGTCAAGAAATTGATTTTCTAATTCAGTATGATGTTGCCATATCTTGAGAAGTATGATATGAAGATTATAAAGATGTTGGTAAAAGACACAGGAAATAATATAATGAATAAGGGGATGAATAAGGTATTCAATGGGCAACTAGTACTGAGTCAGACAATGATGAGATCATGATGTTTTAGATTGTTTTAACATCATACATATGTTGTAAAATGTAAAGGTTAATACTATACTATGTTATCAAGCAAAGAACCTAGTCGGTAAACCTTAAGGAACCTAGTCGGTAAACCCTAAGGTTATCGCTATCGGTTAATGAAGGCGAAATGTCTACGGAGTGAAGTTTAGTATTCATCGAGTTGTTACCGAGTTGTAACCAAGCTATAATAGAATGCATTAAATGTCTGCATGCATTATTTAATGAAGGAAGCTAATGAGCTGGAATTGATTAAATGATTGGTGAGCCATGAATGAAGTTTGTTAATGAATCTAAGGCAATGGAAAGTCAGCATGAAGATCTATAGCTCAGATTGAACTGCAATACCCTGGCACAAGTTCCAAGACTAATATGCAAGTTCCAAGGCAGGGTAAAATGTTTTCAGATCGAAAGATGCATTGAACCTGGACAAGATCAAAGATCTAATGGCTATGATTGATCATGGGAAATGTGATCAAGGAGATTAAGCAATTACCTAATTGTTTATAAATAGGAAACTGTTGATAAACAATGTATGCAGGCAAGTGTATGCACAAGGATGCTACATAGTGATTACCAAGCACAAAAGCTTGAAGACCTGTTTGAATAACAGAGTATAGAAGCCCAGCAGATAGACAAGATTAGTTCTATGTCTAGATTGTATTGAACAAATAGGAATCTACTTTAGCATTTTAGATGTGAAGTTGCAGATAGATTTTATTACTGTTATTTTGTGAAAGTGATAGAAAATTTCTTAACCGAGTGGACTTAACAATCTTATTTGTAAAACCCTCTAGCAAGGTGACATTCTGATTGAGTGTTTGAAATCTTTTAACAAGGTCACTTCTAACAAGGTGAAGATCCTAACAGATCTGAGGGAAATCCCTTAACCGGGTCACATCTAGCAATGTGTTTGTAATCTTTAACAGGATTTTCTTTTAACTGAGCATACTCTAGAAGAGTATATTTCTTAGTGGGTCCAAAATCCCACAGTGGTTTTTCCCTATTTGGGTTTCCACGTTAAATCTGGTGTTATGAGGTTTATGATGTTTATATGCTTTTGAGTTTGCATGTTTAACAGTTTTGGTTTTATTACTGAAATATATTACAAAGGTTGAATCTGATGTTTTTATGGATGATTAAGCTTGTATAATTCACCCCCCCCCGCCTCTCATCTTGTTGGCTATTGGATCTGTACTTATATTAAGTATCAGAACTATCAATCGGTATCAGAGCTTTGGACTCCGGAAGGAAAGTTTAAAGGCACTTGAGTTAAAGATCCAAAGATGTATAAGAGGGATGCACCGAAGCTGAACAAGTCAAGTTTCTCTACATGGCAGAAAAGGATGAAACTACATCTACCAAGAGTTCGAGAATATGTTGTATACTATCTAGAGAATGATTTTGTCACACCGAGCACCTATCCATTGACTATGGAAGAGATAAAGGCAAAGAAAGAACATATTCAAGCAATGATTGAAATAACATCTACATTGATCGATTCAGAGTTTAATGATCTAAAAGGCTGCAATGATGCAAAGGCAATGTGGGATAAGCTCATAGTAGTATATGGAGGAGATGAACATGTTCAAAGAGCAAAAGTAGATAGTCTAAGAGGACAACTTGAATCTATGAGGATGAATGAAGGTGAGAACATAACTCAGTACAATACAAGACTAAAGGAGATTGTCAATCAAATCAAAGAAGCAGGTGGAACTATTGAAGAAAAGGATATAACAAGTAAGTTGTTAAGAACCCTTCTACCAGCTTATGCAATCCGAGTTTCTGTAATCAATGAATTGAGGTCTGTACCTAATATGCCAGTTTCTTTAGATGCTACTATTGATAAGCTACATGCATTTGAGTTAAGTAACTTTGATAATAGTGGATCTTCAGTAAATAAAGTTGAATCTACATTTAGTTCTTTTCATCTTGATGAATCTAATGATTTCAATGAAAGAAAGTATAAGTACTCTGAAGGAGATCACAGTGGAGCAAGTGAAAGATTTTGTAAGAACATGGAGGCAGTACACAAACTGTATGAGGAAATCAGAAAGCAAGAAGAATTTGAAGCACTATTAGCCAAAAGGTTACCAAGAGGCAAAGGTAAGTATAAAGGAAAGCTACCTTTAAAATGTTTCAATTGTGATAAGATAGGACATATGGCTTCTAACTGTCCTGACAAATATTTTACTGAAAGAAGAGATTACTGAGATGACAGACAGAAAGACAATCATTACAGAGGACACCAAGAATTCAGATGAAGAAAGGTATGAAGAAAAAGCCCTAATATCTCACATAAACATGAATGATTCTTGGATTATAGATAGTGGATGCTCACATCATATGATAGGAGATAAACACAAGTTTGTTATATTAGAAGATTATGATGGAGGCTATGTTAGATTTGGTAATGATGCACCATGTCCAGTAAGAGGTAAAGGATCTATAACACTTCTTGACAATGCAAGATGCAATGATGTTTACTGGGTTGAAGGTTTAAAATATAATTTGTTGAGTGTAGCACAACTAAACAACACAGGTTACCGAATAGAATTTTAGAAGGGAATTGTCAAAGTTCATGACAAGAATGGAAAGTTAGCTGCTACTAGGACACAAACAAAAGGTAACACATTTCACCTTGACTCAACTTAGAATAAGTGTTTGCATGCAAAGATTGATGATACCTGGTTATGGCATAAAAGGTTTTGTCATGTAAATTTTGATAATCTGATCAAAATAAGCAAGAAGCATCGAGTAAGACGTCTATCGAGTCTTGAAAAACCTGAGAATGCTATGTGCCAAGGAAGCCAGATGGGTAAGATGACAAGATCAAGCTTCATAAGTAAGTCTTACACTTCTAAGGGAATTTTAGATATAGTGCACACTAATCTTTGTGGTCCTATGAAAGTTCAAAGTTATTATGGTGATAAATATTTCATATTATTTGTGGATGACTATTCAAGGATGATGTCAGTAATGTTTCTAAAAGAAAAAGCATAAGCTTTTCAAATGTTTAAATGGTACAAGGCAAGAGTTGAAAATGAAACAGGAAGACAATTGAAATGTCTTAGATCAAATAGAGGAGGAGAGTTCACATCTGATGAGTTCAACTTATTTTGCAATGATCATGGTATTAAAAGACAAGTCTCTGCACCGAGAACTCCACAACAGAATGGAATAGCTGAGAGAAGAAACAGATCTATTGTGGATTGTGCTAGAACACTGATGATTGAAAAGAAGGTGCCACAAACATTTTGGAGAGAAGCAATAAGCACAACAGTTTACACCTTGAACCGAGTTCAATTGAAGAAAGGTATTTTGAAGACACCATATGAAATCTGGTATGGTAAGAAACCTAATGTAAGTTATTTTAAAATATTTGGAAGTAGATGCTATGTTCATAAAGATGATAGAAATGGCAAATTTGATCAGAAAAGTGAAGAAGTAATGTTTCTAGGTTATTCTTCTAGAAGCAAAGCATTTAAATGTCTGATCAAATCATCTAACAAAATAGTAGAAAGTGCAAATGTGAAAATTGATGAATTTGCAAAAAGAAATGATGAAGGAAATTCTAAGGAACTAGAAGACTATGATGAATTTGTCTATGTTCAACCAAGAAGTCTTACCGAGAAGACTGTTGAAGAAAATGAAGAGAATATCTAGTTATCGAGTAATGAAGAAGATCATACAGAGCCTACCGAGCCTGTATTAGCCAAGTATGTCAGAAGACATCATGCACCAAGTCAGATTATAGGAGATAAGGATGATCTAGTGATGACAAGGAACAAACTAAGACAAAACACATGTCTGATATTTGAATTTGAACCGAGAATAGTGAAAGAGGCATTTAACAGTGAAGAGTGGATAAATGCTATGATAGAAGAGATTGATCAAATCAAGAAGAATGACATGTGGACACTAATCCCAAGACCAAAGGACAAAAATGTGTACAAAGTGGATTTTTAGAAACAAGCTAAATGAAAAAGGAGAGGTCATTCAAAACAAAGCAAGACTAGTTTGCAAAGGTTATGCTCAAGAAGAAGGAATTGATTATGGTGAAAATTTTGCACCTGTTGCTAGACTTGAAGGAGTAAGAACATTGTTGGCCTATGCTGCTTTCAAAAATTTCAAGGTATATCAAATGGATGTCAAATCTGCATTTCTGAATGGAATATTAGAAGAAGAAGTTTTTATTGAACAACTTGAAGGATTTGTTGAAGACAATAATAAAGATCAGGTATGTAAATTGAACAAAGCTTTATATGGTTTGAAACAAGCACGTAGAGCATGGTATGAAAGATTGCACTCTTATTTGATTAAGATTGGTTTTATAAGGACAAGTGAGAACAACAACATGTACATGAAGAATGATGAAAATGGAATACTAATCTCAGCCATATTTGTTGATGATATTATATTTTGTGGCAATGACTCTCTATGCAAGAACTTTGGAAATGAAATGAACAAAGAATTTGAGATGTCATTAATCAGTGAGATAAAGTATTTTATAGGTTTACATATACTGCAAATGAAAAATGAGATTTTCATTACTCAATCCAAGTACATAAAGGAAATCTTGAAGAAATTTGGAATGGAGGATTCAAAACTAGTAAGTACTGCTATGACTACCAATTGTAAATTGTCAAAGAATGATGAATCTGCCTTTGTTGATGAGACACTTTACCGATCCATGATTGGAAAGCTACAATATGTTGTTCGCAACAGACCAGATATAGCACATGCAGTAGGTATAGTTGCAAGATTCTCTGCAGATCCTAAGGAAACACACATGACAACAATCAAAAGAATTTTTAGATACTTGAAAGGCACTGAGGATTATGGCTTAGTATATCAGAAAGGAAATGATTTTGATTTAAAAGTTTATACTGATGCTGATTGGGCAGGCAACATTGATGACAGAAAAAACACAAGTGGAGGAGCTTTCTTTTTAGGAGAAAGACTAGTGAGTTGGCTTAGCAAGAAACAAGGACGTGTTTCATAGTCAACAACAGAAGTTGAATACATTGCTGCAACATTGAATTGTACCAACATTGCATGGATCAAACAACTGTTGGAAGGTATAAATGAGAAAGTTACCGAGCCAGTAACTATATTCTATGACAATACTAGTGCCATTAATATTTCAAAGAATCTTGTTATGCACTCTAAGACAAAGCACATCTCTATCAAATATCATTATCTTAGAGAAGAAGCTCAAGAGAAGAAAGTGGTGTTGGAGTATGTTAGCACAAAGGAACAAATAGCAGATATCTTCACCAAGCCACTACCAAGGGACACTTTTGAATATGTCAGAAGCAAGTTAGGGGTCCTACCCCTATCTTCTACTCACTGACCGAGTTCGGTGAAAGCATCAATCCGATGACTCTATTGAATATCTTTTGGGAGTTGATGCTGATTTATACACTTTATGATGTTTTTTAAAGGTGTACAGGAAATAATATAGGAAACAATACAGGGAACAGGAATTGAAGACAAAATGCTCTGACTGAGACACAGTTGCTACACAATAGCAGGAAATCACTTCATACAAGACAAAAACTATGTTTTAGTTCTTTACTTTTTGGAATTGTTGTCAAAGGAGGAGAAGACTACTATAAAGGGGAGAAGACTGAGAGAAGACTGGAGATTGGAAAGAAAACTAAAGAAACAGGAGAAGTCTAATGTATGGGGGAGAAATTTTGATGACAGCAGGAGAGCATTTCATCATTTCAGAATCACAACAATCTGAATCTTTTAAGGTCAAATCAATTGGTTTTGCCATCAATGCCAAAGGGGGAGATTGTTGGCAATATTGCATTATAACAGACAATGAAAGATTGTTGGCATTTCAATAAGGATATTGAGAAGGTTGTTGATGATTATGGATATAACTGATTAAGGATGTTTTACTGTCTTGATATTATTATTTTGTTATTGATGTCAAGAAATTGATTTTCTAATTTAGTATGATGTTGCCATATCTTGAGAAGTATGATATGAAGATTATAAAGATGTTGATAAAAGACATAGGAAAGAATATAATGAATAAGGGGATGAATAAGGTATTCAATGGGCAACTAGTACCGAGTCAGACAATGATGAGATCATGATGTTTTACATTGTTTTAACATCATACATATGTTGTAAAATGTAAAGGTTAATACTATACTATGTTATCAAGCAAAGAACCTAGTCGGTAAACCCTAAGGAACCTAGTTGGTAAACCCTACGGTTATTGCTATCAGTTAATGAAGGCGGAATGTCTAGGGAGTGAAGTTTAGTATTCACCGAGTTGTTACCGAGTTGTAACCAAGCTATAACATAATGCATTAAATGTTTGCATGCATTATTTAATGAAGGAAGCTGATGAGCTAGAATTGATTAAATGATTGGTGAGCCGTGAATGAAGTTTGTTAATGAATCTAAGGCAATGGAAAGTTGGCATGAAGATCTATAGCTCAGATTGAACCACAATACCCTAGTACAAGTTCCAAGACTAATATGCAAGTTCCAAGGCAGGGTAAAACATTTTTAGATCGAAAGATGCATTGAACCTGGACAAGATCAAAGATCTGATGGCTATGATTGATCATGGGAAATGTGATCAAGGAGATTAAGCGGTTACCTAATTGTTTATAAATAGGAAATTGTTGATAAACAATGTATGTGGGCAAGTGTATGCACATGGATGCTACACAGTGATTACCGAGCATAGAAGCTTGAAGATCTGTTTGAATAACATAGTATAGAAGCCCAGCAGATAGACAAGATTAGTTCTATGTCTAGATTGTATTGAACAAATAGGAATCTGCTTTAGCATTTTAGATGTGAAGTTGCAAATAGATTTTATTACTGTTATTTTGTGAAAGTGATAGAAAATCTCTTAACCGAGTGGACTTAACAATCTTATTTGTAAAACCCTCTAGCAAGGTGACATTCTGATTGAGTGTTTGAAATCTTTTAACAAGGTCACTTCTAATAAGGTGAAGATCCTAACAGATCTGAGGGAAATCCCTTAACCGGGTCACATCTAGGAATGTGTTTGTAATCTTTAACATGATTTTCTTTTAACTGAGCATACTCTAGAAGAGTATATTTCTTAGTGGGTCCAAAATCCCATAGTGGTTTTTCCCTATTTGGGTTTCCACGTTAAATCTGGTGTTATGAGGTTTATGATGTTTATATGCTTTTGAGTTTGCATGTTTAACAGTTTTGGTTTTATTACTGAAATATATGTTACCGAGGTTGAATCTGATGTTTTTATGGATGATTAAGTTTGTATGATTCACCCCCCCCCCCTCATCTTGTTGGCTATTGGATCTGTACTTATATTAAGTATCAGAACTATCATTAATAGCTAAATAAATAAATTTTAATAGCAAATGAATACCTCCACTACTGGGATGCACATCCAGACCTTCATGTGTAGGTGGTGTTTCACAATTAGGAGGCTGCATTCCAATGTCATGCACATTGTTATCATTGCTTGCTTATTTAAAACAAATATAGTCACTTTATGTTGGAACTCAACATCAATTCTTGTAGCTGATCAGCCACTGCTGAATAGCCTTGCTGGTAGGCAATTCTCTTGTCATCTTTTATGGGCGCTCTATTGAATTCAGAGCCCTGCATATTTGCTTGGTACCGTGAATTTTGCTTGCATTGTTTGATAAAAAAAAAATCACTTGCAATTTATTAATATTTTGATGCAATATTTCGTTTAAATGAGATACTTACAATTCATGCAGCAAGTTTCATATAACCACCATAGCCAAATTTGTGTTGTGCGTGCTTTTCTTGTCTTGCCTTGGTTTCCTTTGACGTGTCACTCAATCTATAAAAAGTTTGAAATATGTTAGATTATATATATAAATATAAAGAGTAATTAATTAGTACATAATTACATTCTTAATAGTATCCCGTACCTTCTTCTGGCATCTGGTGGTGTATTTCCTTTTTTCCTTTCAACTCTATCCTTAGCATCCAAAATTAGGTCCTTCCATTCCCTCTTTGGAATCATGGGGGGATGCTCGTACTTTAGGTTCCTCTCTAAATGGGTCCTGTATTGGTCCCTCACACACTTTAGATATGTGCCAACTTTTTCAAGGAGATTGGTTTTGTCAAAGGTGTCATTTCCAAACCACTCAACCATTTGGTTTGTCAATTCATCTTTTAACCTTTTTTCTTGGTCATTCCACCTTTTAAAGAAAAAACAAACCTATTAGATTCAGAAATGAACTGAAGCTACATTTATTACAGTTCAAGAAATGGATCAAAGGAAAACTATTCTAGCAATGATATGTGTGTATGGTGAAAATGGATAACAATAATAACAATATTGAAAGGCTAAATGAATTCAACCACCAAACCCTAGCCTAACAACAACAAAGATCCACCATAACATATGAAGATTACCTAAGACAATGCAAATCAAATGAAATCACAAAGATTATACCATCACATGTCCAATAGGGTTTTGATCTCCATTCTTCCTATCTCCATTCTTCCTATCTCCATTGATCTTGCTTGATATATTTGCTCTCAGATTTTATATGCACAAGAGCTCAACAAAGAACGGAATGTGGTTGCAAGTAGGATCATAGTGTAGTCGAGTTGCATGAAAGATCATTAGCATGAGTGATTAGGATGATTTATTAGGAATGAATGATTAGGGTTTGATAATGAAGAAGGCATCTCCTTAAATAGAAGACACAATATGAAATGGAGGGATAAGATTGAGAGGTGTAAAAAGGAGGTCGGCTAGGATTAGAGGGTAGGTAAAGGACATAATAAAATAATGAAAGGGGTAGGTAGTGTATGAATTAAGAGATGAATGACATGTGTCATGGGTAGAAAAAGCTAATGAATTAATTAAATAAATAAAGATTTATTTAATAAATAGAAGAAGTAGGATAATTAAATAAATAAAAATATTTATTTAATTTAGGAAAAGGATAATTTAAATAAATAAATGTATTTATTTAAATGAGAAATAAGGCTAGAAGAGGATAAATGAATTAATTAAATAAATAAAGATTTATTTAATTAATAGAAGAATTAGGCTTAGATAATTAAATAAATAAAATATTTATTTAATTAGACATGACAATTTTAGGTGTCTACAATATGAAATCAAAATAGTGGATTAAGGTTAGTTCACATATGATGTACCACCTTTTACATATGGTGGGCCCAAATATCTGCAATGCAATGCCACTAAGATGTTTATATAAAATATCATTGCCTGCAAAAAATTCATGGGATCATTAGTCCAAAATGAGTGATCATAAAGTATATTACAATTAGAGTATATATAATAATAATTTTAAAGTACCTGGAACCTTTTGTATCTTTAAGGGAATCATTTCTTCGTCGCTCACCACCAATGTGGCCTGTAATGTTCCCGTACTAGCAATACAAGAAGATCCACAAAATGATGGTATGTTATCAACAGTAGTCACCTCTGGCACATCCTCATGTGCATCTCCTCCTGCAAAAAATGAATCCACTATGAAATGCCCCCAAGAAAGAATGCTTGAAGGAAAATAAACACATAATAGAAGATAGAGCAAAAGAGGGATCTACCAACAGTGGGCAGGCCAATATGATGTGCAGTAGAGGATGTATGCATGCTACGTGTTGCCAACATTGCATCCGGCAATACAGGTGAGGCTAACCTTTGATGAGGCAACAGTGACATTTGTACAGGAACATTGACAACACCTAAAGAATAATACATTAAATATATCAAACATTAAATATATGAAAAGTGCAAGAATTGTAAACAAGGATGAACCTTTATTTTGAAGATTGACAGTATCAAGTATGATGTGTTTTGGGTACTTAGAGTGATAAGCCAAGCAAGTGATAATACAAGAAAATTGCCATCACCTAAAGAACCTACAACACCCTGATCATGGCAATGACTTTCATGAGGGCGGATAAATTGCTGTAAAAACAATATGTACATATTTTAGTTAATGACATAAAAGAGAATAAAATATAAACCATTATTGAACTTTTGTTATAATTAAAGCTTTCATTACTGCTTAATAGCAAGTTTTCTATTGTCCGAATCAATAATTCCACCCTCTCTCGTATCTCATCAGTCATAGGATGCACGGTTGCCAAAGCAACAATCTCTTTAGTAATTTTTCTAAGAGGCTTTTTTATGAATTCCATAGGGTGTGTGGAATCTTCAGGGTCATCATCACTTAACCCTATTGATTCCACATCCCTAGTGAGGTTCTCAGGTACTGCATCTCCCTTTCTCTTTCCCTGAACATCCGTCTGTGTCAAGAATATTATTAACAATTATAAAATTAGTCTAAATCACTAAAAAAAGAACATAATAATGTAATAGTTTGCTTCTATCTAATTTGTATAATTACAATGATGTTTACCTGGTCGGTAGAAGTGTTGCAACCTACATCCCTGTCTACGATATGTGATGGATCCATGTCGCCCTGTGACAAAGAAAAAATATAAAAAACATTAACGAAATTAAACCAATAGACCTAGCAAAAAAACTTCATAATAAAATGGTATATTGGATTCATTAATTGGAGGTTGCTTAATTTAAATGGTATATAGTAGGTACCACCCCCATGATATTAACTTTGTTTGTATCTGTAGACATCTAAAAATGGTCAACGCTTGCAGAGTCATACTTTAACATTTGTGCAATGCCTTATTTTAGGGTTTTTGCTTAATATTTCTTCTATGTTGCGCACTTGGTCTTTATCATTTGCGAGCATTGAGTCCTTCTTCTGCATTCCTCATTTGTCTCGCTTTTGAATTTGGTCTTGTCGATAACAATCTTCAGTCATGATTTTGGTCGATCTTATCTTGTCGCATCAATGTGCATGTTCATTTGGCATATTTTGACATCGTCAATCCTAATTGATGATGGAATTAGGGTTTTGTCCTCTTATCAATCTTATCATCTTGCGATCGATTTGTCATCGATCGTTGTCATTTTCAATCTTGTCATCTTGCGATCGATTTGTCATCGATCGTGGTCATTTTCAATCTTGTCATTTTGCAATCTATTTTGTCATCGATCATTGTCGTTTTCAATCTTGTCAGTTTGCGATCGATTTGACATCGATCGTCGTCCTTCTCAATCATGTCAATTTGGATCAATTAGTCATTGTTCCTCATCAATTGGCACATTTATCAATCAAATCACTTATCAGGATTGGTCCTTTGTCAGTCAGAATCATGATCAAATCGAATCGATATCAATTATCTTTTGTCAAGACCTAATTGTCGTCCTTGCATTTCTAATTCATCTTCTAAGGTTTTATAATTTATTCATTTAATCTTGTTTGTCATTTTCCCTGTAGGTTAAATAATTTAATTATTTATCCTAAGTCTTCTTGTCACAATTAAATATTTATTTAATTGGCTAACTAATTCCTCCTCTCTTTGTGAATTAATTAATGAATGAAAAATTATTAATTAATTTACCTAATTTTCCAATTTACTATTTTCTCCTAATTCCTAATTTTCTAATTTTCATCAATTTTCTAATTTCCTAATTTCTAATTCATCTAATTTTCTAATTTCTCCTATTTCTCCTAATTTCATGGGGATGACATGTCAATTTGTCAATCAATCAATTTTGGACATAGCAATTTGTCATAATTTGTCATAATTATCAATCAATCAATTTCGCAGAGAAAGTGTCAATTTGTCATAATTTGTCATATTTGTCATTTTTATTTGAAATTTCCTTTCAAATCTCTTCATGCTAATCTTGTCTTTTCTCCAATTTATCTATAAATTGGATGAATTTTGTCACAACCCTCCTTTATCACTTTTTTTGTTTTAAATTACAAAACTCTACTTATATTCTTTGGATGAATTATTGAATGAATATTGTAAGGGAATAAAAATAATAATAATAATAATAAACCCCACACACATGGAAAATGCATATATATTTTAAATTAGTTACTTAATTTCCCTCACATTAAGGCACATGTTGTAGGAGGAATAAGAAGCTTCTAGAGGCTTCTCCACCTCCTTGCATGTAACTCCTCCCACTAAGCCCAATTAATTTGCATGGAGGCCAAATTGGGAGAGAATCTCATTTTTTTTAATTTAAAATTAGGTAGTGGGAATTTGAAATTTGCTTTATAAAATAGGTACAAGTTTCAAAAGAAAAGCTAGCTATTCCATAAGAAAATTCTGCAATTTCTCCTTTGTAGTCCATTTTTCATTTGCAGCCAAGGTTTTGTTGGGAGGATTTCTCTTCAATTTGGAGGATCAAGGAAGACTCTACACCATTTTTTTTGCAAGCATCCAGGTTCCTTCAAAGCTTAGTTTGTGCATCTTGTTCTTGTTGTAGATTAGATTAGATTATTTTATGGAAAAGAAATTCATTCGTGAAATTAGTTTCAGACTTTGATAAGAATTAGATTAAAATGTTTTAAATTGTTTATTCATTGTTTGGATTCTTGATTTTGGAAAATAAATTGTTGATTCATTATTCAGATTTTGATAAAATTTAGTTCAGATTTGGAGTAGATTAAAATGTTTGATAGAAAGAAAAATAAATTTGTTGATTCATTGTTTCAAACTTTGATAAAATTTAGTTTTAAATTTTGGAGTAGAATAGAACAAGTTGTTGATTATTAGTTTCAGATTCTTGATAAGGAAGTAGATTAAATTTGCTTGGCAAAGAATTAGATTCACTGTTTTTTTAAAAAAAAAAAATAATAATGTAATATTAAATCTAGATCCAGATTTAAATTGTTCCTCTTATTCTTTTTGATTCTTGCTAAGAAGAACCATCTTTCATCTCTCTGGTTATTGTTATCCAAATCTCATTTAAGGAGTATTCTTATTATTATTTTCTTTTTGAAACTCTCTGTGGATTGAACAAAGAGCTCACTGAAATTACCAGTCGAATAAATCCTCCTGGACTCTGAGAATAACCCTGGAAACAAACCAATTTCCTGAGAAGTCTGAGAACAACTCCCTTCCTGTAATGGCTGGATAAATCTTTCTCTCTCTCTCTGTGATTCAGATAAATATATATATATATACATTAAAAGTCTGGTTTCTGTAAGGAGATAAACCAAGAAATGCTCAGTTATTTTACCTGTTCTTACCTTCTTCAATAAATTATCCTTTGTAAAGAATTTGAAACCATATATATATATATATTTATAATCCTAATGTCAATTTACAAATATTAATGTTGCATTATCAATCACTGCATTTGGCACAGACCCCAAAAATATCCGCACGTACGCACAGACCCGAAAATAACCGCGTGTACGCGGAGCGGCGTTACCGAAAACCGGCAGGGTTAGTGGTACCCCCCACTACCCTGCGGTCACTACAAGTGGCCGCAGGGGAGTGGAGGGGACCACGTGGCCCCGCCAACCCCTACGGGCCTGCATATGCAGGACTGCAGGGAGTGACGGGACCCGTGGTCCCCACCCCCTGGTTTTATGTATATATTAATAAAACGAGATTGCCGTAGGAATTTTCGATGGAAGTTTTAACATTCGATTTAACATTTAAGTATTTTTGTGTATCGTTTTAAATTAAAATTAAATTAATTTCTTTTTCATGTACATTTGTTTAGTTAAATTTAATTTCCTTAAAATTAACAAGGGTTGAATTCAATGTATTATTTCAATTCCTTAGAGAAATGAATGGATTATTTGACCCATAATTTTTGGAGATAAGTAAAGTCTCATTATTATTCAATTTGGTCACTCATGAGAAATTTGTAACCTTATAACTAATTAAGTCTTGCGATAGAGAAAACATTTCTGCATTTTGAATATAAATGACGTTACTTTTGCATTGCATTATGATTAATTCGTATTTTTCATGCAATTACTCGTAAGTTCGCAATTATCATTACCATGCCAATACATGTATTAATCCAATTAATTGTAGAATAATGATACTCTTTGTTCAAATAGTATTTAAGGTTTAAATTATGTACATCCATTTCATAATTATATTCAAGTATGATGTTAGTTTAGAAAACTAAACAAATGGAGTTGGAAAACTAAAACTAGCAGCGTTCGGTACGGTGCCTCTGGGTCACGCTTACGGGTAATGCCGTCGTGTTGAACTACTGCACTTAACGCCTAATAAAGCTACATTAACGACGTCTGTGGCATCGTCCCTATAAATCGTCGGGGAGTAATAAGGGACATTTGGAAGTTAAAAATCCAAGGGGCGGGTAATCCCTCTTGGATCGATAATTTAATAAGATAACTTTCAATTGAATTCCACATCCGTTGAGTTAAACCATAGTAAACCCTCTTAGGGATGGTCAAGTTAAGAGCTCTCGTGAAATTTACTTTATTTATTTATTTATTTATTCACCTCGAAGGGATATTGGTGATTGAAATTGGGTGACGCTCATGATAAGAATTAGGTTCTAGTTATTTTGTTTAGGCCACAAGCAATAGGCCATCTTGAGCCTTCGCTTAAGTGCTACCTTCGTGGGTAGCAACCGCAGAGAAACTGTCTGGGACACTGACCCTAGAAAGGGTTGCGTACGCACAAAAATCAGTTTACATCAAACCATAGATTAGAAGATAGAACTACATACTTTACGCCTTGATCCCACGCCGAAGTGGGTATGTAGGCAGTCTTGGGACGGAGTTGTCCCTCGTACTCAGGCGTTCGTGGGTGGGGTCTAGGCTTGGTTGAGTAAGAATCCTAATTGAAAGATAAGATAATCAAACCTAATTCAATGCATACTCGGAAGGAATCCCGTATGGATTCGCTTGACTTCCCGAGGCTTTAAGCCAAATTCCGAGGCGGAATTCAAGCTTGTGTTATTTTTCTTATTACTCCTAAGGACGACGACCTCGGTGCATTCTTGTTAGAAGAATGTAGTACTTAGTGAGTGGCTCAGGACCCGAATGGTCCCGATGAGTCTAAGTCTCTGGCCAGAGCATCTCCTATCCCGTTTGGATAGATGCCTACCCCGTATGGGTAGATGCCTATCCCGTATTGGATAGATGGAATTTACGTCCCGTATGGACAATTGCCTAACCCGTATGGTTAGAAGCTCATCCCGAATGGGTGATTGCCCAATCCTATTTGGATGGATGCCCAGAGTATGCAATTGAATAAAACATAATAAAAGAAAAGAAAAAAAAAAAAATACTCAATTTTGTTGGGTTAATTTTGGTGGGTTATTACATGTGGTATCAGAGCAAAGGTTCAAATCTAGGCCTTGTGCCCACTTCAATTTATTCAGCTAAGGGAATGTTTTACAATAATAGGAAATTAAATTTTATTCTACAAAAAAGGAGAAACTAACTACATAATTTAACTTTCAGGTAAAACCTAGAATGGCAAGAGGAAGAGGAAGAGGAAGAGGAAGAGGAAGAGGAAGGGGTAATGGAAGACGTACTAGGAGCCAAAGGGAGGAAAACCATGAGGAAAACCATGAAGGAAACCATGAGGAAGATCATGAAGAGGATCGACACAACCTAGGTAATAACGGAGATGGGGTCCAAGCTATAATCGACCTTCTAACCGAACAAAGAGATAAAATCAACTTCCTGGAACAATCACTGCAGGACCTTAGGGAAAGGCAGAATGACTATGAGAATAGAAGTGGTACCGAGAATGGAAACCCTGGTAGCAATCAAGGAAATGTGATGGGTAATGGAAAGGAAAATAACATATTAGAACTCTCCAAGGATTTGAAGAAAATCACCCCTCCTAAGTTCGATGGGAGGCAGATTGGTGAAGGGGCTGAGAATTGGCTAAATGAAATGGAGAAATATTTTGAGCTAAGAGATTTCAGCGAAACAACTAAGGCTTTATGGGGCTCCTATCAACTCACAGGGGAGGCGGCTAGTTGGTGGACCAACACCAAGGAACAAAATGGGTATAACAGGGATACAATCACATGGGATCAATTTGTTCACCATTTTCGAGATAGGTGGCTTCCTCAATTGTTCTTTGATGAGAAAGTGACAGAATTCCATAACCTACGTCAAGGGTCCCTATCCGTTCAACAATATTGGGATAAATTCGCCAAGTTGCTTAAGTATGTGCCTATGTACCAAAGGGATGAAGAAGGCCAAGCAAGGAAGTTCATTTTGGGGTTGAATACCAACATAGGGGCAGAGGTTGATATGCATGGACCCAGAAACATGAATGAAGTTCTTGAAAAGTCTCTAAGGCAAGAGAGGAAGATTCAAACACTAGCAGGACGAAACTATAATGGGAACCACTCATTTAAAAGGAAGCAAGAATTCAATGGAAACACTAATTTCAACAAGGGTCAAAGGAATAACTCTTCCGAAAGGAGACCACCGCCTAATCAATATCAGAGGAATGGAAATGATAATAACAGGGGCAACAATAATAACAGGGGCAATGATAACAGAGGCAACTATAACAGGAATGACCAGCAGAACAGGGTAACTTATCCACCCAGGGGAAATGAAACAAGGAATGATCCCCCTAGAAATCAAGGTAGGAGAGGTCCTCCAGGCGGATGCTTTATGTGCGGGGAAAATCATTTTGCTAGAGACTGCCCCAGGATGCAAGGACAAATTAGAGCCAATCAACCCCAACAAGGGCCCCAACAGAGGATTCATGCAGCAGTTAGGAACCAAAGAAGAAGATACCAGAATGTTCCCGGGGAAACTACAGGTACACTATTTGAACAACCAATATCAATTCTAATTGACACTGGATCATCTGAATGTTTCATCTCACCTGAATTAGTGAATAAATATGCATTTAAAGTTAATCAAATGGAGTCATCATGGACGGTTCAATATGGGGATAAGGCAACTAGAGAAGTAACTAAGTGTTTACCAAGGGCAAAGGTACAATTCCCTGAGTTCGAAACAAGGGTAGATCTCTATGTGGCACCCTTAGGATTATATGATGTAATTATGGGAATGAGTTGGTTAGCAGACCATCAAGCTAATGTAGATTGTTATAGCAAAATTGTTGAATGTTTGGATGATGGGGGGGAAAGGGTCAAAATCCAAGGAAAGTTTAAACCCATTAATGTAGAAACTATCTCAGCAATGCAATTAAAGAAGGAAAGGAGAAGAGGAGGACAAATCTTTATGGTCGAAATTGATGAAGGGAAGGAGGAAAATACACCAACATTTGAAAATACCCCTTTCTTAAAAGAGTTTAGGGATGTTTTTCCAGAAGAACTACCCGGTTTACCCCCTAAGAGAAAGTTTGACTTTTCTATCGAAGTACTCCCAGGAGCTGAACCAGTATCAAAGGCACCTTACCGGATGAACACAACCGAATTACAAGAGCTCAAAATGCAATTAGAGGAACTCTTAGCTAAGGGATTAATAAGGCCAAGTGTATCACCATGGGGAGCGCCAGTTTTATTTGTTAAGAAGAAGGATGGAACCTTAAGGCTATGCATCGACTATAGGATGTTGAACAAAGTTACCATAAAGAATAGGTACCCCTTACCTCGCATAGAGGACCTTTTTGACCAAATGAAAGGAGCGGCAGTTTTCTCCAAGATAGATCTTCGGTCAGGGTACCATCAACTCAGAATTAAGGAAGAAGACATTCCAAAGACAGCTTTCAGGACGAGATATGGACACTATGAATTCACAGTAGTTCCTTTTGGAGTAACTAATGCCCCAGCTGCATTCATGAACCTGATGAATAGTGTATTCCATGACTACTTGGATAAGTTTGTTTTGGTATTCTTGGATGACATTTTGATTTATTCTAGAAATGAAGAGGAACATTTAGCGCACCTACAGATTGTTTTGCAAAGATTGAGAGAACATAAGTTATATGGAAAATTGTCCAAATGCGCCTTCTTTGAGGAAAAGATTCACTATCTTGGGCATATAATATCAAAGGAAGGAATAGCAGTCGACCCAGATAAAATAAAGGCGATAGTAGAATGGCCAATCCCTAAGAATGTTTCAGAGGTAAGAAGCTTTATGGGACTAGCAGGTTACTATAGGAGGTTTGTGGAAGGATTCTCTAAGATAGCAAATCCCATCACCTCGTTGCAACGGAAGGGCAAAAGGTTTGTATGGACCGAGCAAAGTGATAAGGCATTTCAAATCTTGAAGGGAAAACTAACTTCAACACCCATTCTAAAGGTACCAGACCCAAATGGACACTTCACAGTTGTAACAGATGCTTCTACTGAAGGGTTAGGAGGGGTACTTGTCCAAGATGAAGGGGTAGTGGCTTATGAATCTAGGAAGCTAAAGACTCATGAAGTCAATTATGCACCCCACGACTTAGAGTTGGCAGCAATTGTGCATGCCCTGCAAAAGTGGAGACATTTCTTACTAGGGAAGCCCTTTGAGCTTAAGTCGGACAACCAAGGGCTAAAATACATCTTTACCCAACCTCACTTAAATGCCAGACAAAGAAGGTGGCTAGAGTTCTTAAGTGAATATGACTTTGAGATCGAATATATTAAGGGGAAAGAAAATAGGGTGGCAGATGCCTTAAGTAGGAGAAGACACTTGATGACTATAGCAACCTTCAAAACCTATTTCAAAAAGCAAGTAATGGATGAACAAGGACATGACCCATGGTATGAGCAAGTCAAATTAACTATAAGACACAACCCGACCGACCCTAAGGTTGAAGGATACACATTTGATGAAGATGGGCTACTCAGATACAATAACAGAATCTATGTTCCTAATTCAGGGAATTTAAGGGAAGTAGTTTTATCGAAGGCTCACAATGCCCCTTATTCAGGCCACCCAGGAGTTAACAAACTTTATGCAGATCTAAAGAAGTTATACTTTTGGCAAGGGTTGAAGAACGATATTGTCAAGTATGTAGCCAAATGTTTGGAGTGTCAAAGAGTAAAGGCAGAACATAGGCACCCAGCTGGATTGTTACAATCGCACGATGTACCCCAACATAAGTGGCAAGTTATTAGTATGGATTTTGTACAAGGGCTACCCATGTCACCTTCTAGGCATGATGCAATAATGGTGGTAATTGACAAGCTCACTAAGGTGGCACACTTTATACCAGGAAATCTGACAGATGATGCACCCACCTTGGCTAGACGTTTCATTAAGGAGATAGTTAGGTTGCACGGAGTACCAGAGAAAATCATATCAGACAGAGATGCAAGATTCACTTCCAGGTTTTGGACCACTCTTCAATCAGCTCTAGGGACTCAACTAAATTTTAGCACCGCATACCACCCTGAAACCGACGGTCAGACAGAAAGGACAAATCAGATTATGGAAGACCTGCTTCGTATGTACTGCATGGACCAATAGAGAAAATGGGAAGAGTACCTACCTTTGGTAGAGTTTGCCTACAATAATACATATCAAACATCTTTGGGAATGGCACCTTTTGAAGCTTTGTATGGTAGACCATGTCGGACACCTTTGAGTTGGGATAGTCTTGAAGATAGAGTGATTATTGGGCCAGATATGTTGAGAGAAATGGAAAGGAAAACTAAGGAAATTAGGCAAAGGTTGAGGGAAGCCTCGGATAGGCAGAAGAGTTATGCAGATAAAAACAGAACACCAAGGGAGTTTGAAGTAGGAGAGAAAGTCTTCCTAAGGGTTAGGCCACACAAGAGTTCCATAAGATTTGGGAAAAAGACTAAGCTTGCACCTCGTTATGTCGGACCCTTTGAAATATTGGGAAGAATTAATCCAGTTGCTTATCGGTTGGCCTTGCCTCCCCAATTGAGCCGAATCCATGATGTCTTCCATGTATCTCTTCTTAAGAAATATGTACCTGATGAGAAACACATTTTGAATTGGGATGCCTTGCAGGTCCAAGAAATGGGGGGAATAATGATAGAGCCATTCAGAATCTTGGAGAGGCGCCAGTGCCAGTTGCGCAACAGAGAGGTTGATCAGTGCAAAGTGCAATGGGACCAGTACGACGAGAAGAATGCCACCTGGGAGGATACTAAGGAGATGCAGCGGCTATTTCCCTTTTTATTTTGAACATGAACTATAAACTCTTTTGAATGCATTTAATAAGTGCATCGGGACGATGCACAGATTAAGGGGGGGAGGATGTCACAACCCTCCTTTATCACTTTTTTTGTTTTAAATTACAAAACTCTACTTATATTCTTTGGATGAATTATTGAATGAATATTGTAAGGGAATAAAAATAATAATAATAATAATAAACCCCACACACATGGAAAATGCATATATATTTTAAATTAGTTACTTAATTTCCCTCACATTAAGGCACATGTTGTAGGAGGAATAAGAAGCTTCTAGAGGCTTCTCCACCTCCTTGCATGTAACTCCTCCCACTAAGCCCAATTAATTTGCATGGAGGCCAAATTGGGAGAGAATCTCATTTTTTTTAATTTAAAATTAGGTAGTGGGAATTTGAAATTTGCTTTATAAAATAGGTACAAGTTTCAAAAGAAAAGCTAGCTATTCCATAAGAAAATTCTGCAATTTCTCCTTTGTAGTCCATTTTTCATTTGCAGCCAAGGTTTTGTTGGGAGGATTTCTCTTCAATTTGGAGGATCAAGGAAGACTCTACACCATTTTTTTTGCAAGCATCCAGGTTCCTTCAAAGCTTAGTTTGTGCATCTTGTTCTTGTTGTAGATTAGATTAGATTATTTTATGGAAAAGAAATTCATTCGTGAAATTAGTTTCAGACTTTGATAAGAATTAGATTAAAATGTTTTAAATTGTTTATTCATTGTTTGGATTCTTGATTTTGGAAAATAAATTGTTGATTCATTATTCAGATTTTGATAAAATTTAGTTCAGATTTGGAGTAGATTAAAATGTTTGATAGAAAGAAAAATAAATTTGTTGATTCATTGTTTCAAACTTTGATAAAATTTAGTTTTAAATTTTGGAGTAGAATAGAACAAGTTGTTGATTATTAGTTTCAGATTCTTGATAAGGAAGTAGATTAAATTTGCTTGGCAAAGAATTAGATTCACTGTTTTTAAAAAAAAAAAAAATAATAATGTAATATTAAATCTAGATCCAGATTTAAATTGTTCCTCTTATTCTTTTTGATTCTTGCTAAGAAGAACCATCTTTCATCTCTCTGGTTATTGTTATCCAAATCTCATTTAAGGAGTATTCTTATTATTATTTTCTTTTTGAAACTCTCTGTGGATTGAACAAAGAGCTCACTGAAATTACCAGTCGAATAAATCCTCCTGGACTCTGAGAATAACCCTGGAAACAAACCAATTTCCTGAGAAGTCTGAGAACAACTCCCTTCCTGTAATGGCTGGATAAATCTTTCTCTCTCTCTCTGTGATTCAGATAAAAGTATATATATACATTAAAAGTCTGGTTTCTGTAAGGAGATAAACCAAGAAATGCTCAGTTATTTTACCTGTTCTTACCTTCTTAAATAAATTATCCTTTGTAAAGAATTTGAAACCATATATATATATATATATATTTATAATCCTAATGTCAATTTACAAATATTAATGTTGCATTATCAATCACTGCATTCGGCACAGACCCCAAAAATATCCGCACGTACGCACAGACCCGAAAATAACCGCGTGTACGCGGAGCGGCGTTACCGAAAACCGGCAGGGTTAGTGGTACCCCCCACTACCCTGCGGTCACTACAAGTGGCCGCAGGGGAGTGGAGGGGACCACGTGGCCCCGCCAACCCCTACGGGCCTGCATATGCAGGACCGCAGGGAGTGACGGGACCCGTGGTCCCCACCCCCTGGTTTTATATATATATTAATAAAACGAGATTGCCGTAGGAATTTTCGATGGAAGTTTTAACATTCGATTTAACATTTAAGTATTTTTGTGTATCGTTTTAAATTAAAATTAAATTAATTTCTTTTTCATGTACATTTGTTTAGTTAAATTTAATTTCCTTAAAATTAACAAGGGTTGAATTCAATGTATTATTTCAATTCCTTAGAGAAATGAATGGATTATTTGACCCATAATTTTTGGAGATAAGTAAAGTCTCATTATTATTCAATTTGGTCACTCATGAGAAATTTGTAACCTTATAACTAATTAAGTCTTGCGATAGAGAAAACATTTCTGCATTTTGAATATAAATGACGTTACTTTTGCATTGCATTATGATTAATTCGTATTTTTCATGCAATTACTCGTAAGTTCGCAATTATCATTACCATGCCAATACATGTATTAATCCAATTAATTGTAGAATAATGATACTCTTTGTTCAAATAGTATTTAAGGTTTAAATTATGTACATCCATTTCATAATTATATTCAAGTATGATGTTAGTTTAGAAAACTAAACAAATGGAGTTGGAAAACTAAAACTAGCAGCGTTCGGTACGGTGCCTCTGGGTCACGCTTACGGGTAATGCCGTCGTGTTGAACTACTGCACTTAACGCCTAATAAAGCTGCATTAACGACGTCTGTGGCGTCGTCCCTATAAATCGTCGGGGAGTAATAAGGGACATTTGGAAGTTAAAAATCCAAGGGGCGGGTAATCCCTCTTGGATCGATAATTTAATAAGATAACTTTCAATTGAATTCCACATCCGTTGAGTTAAACCATAGTAAACCCTCTTAGGGATGGTCAAGTTAAGAGCTCTCGTGAAATTTACTTTATTTATTTATTTATTTATTCACCTCGAAGGGATATTGGTGATTGAAATTGGGTGACGCTCATGATAAGAATTAGGTTCTAGTTATTTTGTTTAGGCCACAAGCAATAGGCCATCTTGAGCCTTCGCTTAAGTGCTACCTTTGTGGGTAGCAACCGCAGAGAAACTGTCTGGGACACTGACCCTAGAAAGGGTTGCGTACCCACAAAAATCAGTTTACATCAAACCATAGATTAGAAGATAGAACTACATACTTTACGCCTTGATCCCACACCGAAGTGGGTATGTAGGCAGTCTTGGGACGGAGTTGTCCCTCGTACTCAGGCGTTCGTGGGTGGGGTCTAGGCTTGGTTGAGTAAGAATCCTAATTGAAAGATAAGATAATCAAACCTAATTCAATGCATACTCGGAAGGAATCCCGTATGGATTCGCTTGACTTCCCGAGGCTTTAAGCCAAATTCCGAGGCGGAATTCAAGCTTGTGTTATTTTTCTTATTACTCCTAAGGACGACGACCTCGGTGCATTCTTGTTAGAAGAATGTAGTACTTAGTGAGTGGCTCAGGACCCGAATGGTCCCGATGAGTCTAAGTCTCTGGCCAGAGCATCTCCTATCCCGTTTGGATAGATGCCTACCCCGTATGGGTAGATGCCTATCCCGTATTGGATAGATGGAATTTACGTCCCGTATGGACAATTGCCTAACCCGTATGGTTAGAAGCTCATCCCGAATGGGTGATTGCCCAATCCTATTTGGATGGATGCCCAGAGTATGCAATTGAATAAAACATAATAAAAGAAAAGAAAAAAAAAAAAATACTCAATTTTGTTGGGTTAATTTTGGTGGGTTATTACAAATTTCTTCAATCCCAATTAATCACTTTTTCGAATCGATCCCTAAATCAATCACGCTTCTAGTATTCTTGCGCTACCGTCTTGTCAATCTTGCTCTCACATTATGCTTATGCACTTGAAGGTGAGATCCACAAAACAAAGCAATTTGAAGGAGAAAGATGGACAATGGAGAATCATGGAGGAGACATCCGCATTTGTGATGGTTTGCGTTTGAATTGAATGTTTCATTTCCATGTCTCTATTGAATGTTCATAGGTTTTGTTATCATTGCAATTTAGTTTTCGTGATTGAGCTAGTCTAATTTGCTACTTGCTTTGATGAATTCCAAATTCCTACTTACAGTATCTATACAATTCAAACTGTAATCAATCAGAAGCTCTTCACCTGCACTTATTGATTTTATTGCACATACAAATACATGATTTCCCTCGCACACCTCAAATATGCAATTGGGTTGTTTATTAGTGGACCCAGGTCGCATACTATTTATAAAACCTACAATATTCCCTGTTTCTTTTGGCCGACCATCAATGTATACAACCACTTGTTTACTTTGATCATTATCTTTCTGTTGTATATAATTTGTTGACAGTGCATACCTACACTTACTTTTTTTATATTTAACAATCTGCATCCAATTATTGTAATTGTAACAAGGTCCAACAAACTCCATCAATTCAACAACTTTACTGTAACAGACCTTTATGTCATCCATGGAAAATAAGCCTAAACCATGTAACGATGAAGGTGCTATGCGATATATCCTATCATTAACACAAAAATCGGTGTTTATTGGTGGAAGTTCCTTAGGCACCCATTGTTTCTGTAGATGCTTGTACCTCAGTGGCACCTCAATGTCGCCTTTGGTCTCATCATCATAAGAACATGACCCCCCTTGAGCAAGGAAAAATTTCATGCGTTTATTGAATTTTATTCTAATCTTTTGACCTCTTGTTGATCTCCCTATTGTAGACCTACTACATGTGTCACTTTCATTTTCTATTCCTGCATTTTCCTCACTCGACGAAGATAGATTTGACAAATACATATTTGGGGGTACCTGCACTCCATAAAATGAGAGATTTAATTGGTAATGAGAGAGAAATTTTGCAAATGAGGGTAATGTTGATGAAGAAGTCAGCCCTAAAGTTGATTTTGGGATTAAAATTGGAATAAGTCCAACTGGGTCCTCAAGTGTTGATAACTGTATTAGATTTGCTGCTAATGTCGAGGTTTGAAAAACTGAGGAGGTTTGAAAAACTGAGGAAGTTTGTTTTCCAAGTAATTTAAAAAAAATAAATTGGTTCTATAGGGTGTATTGACTAGTTATACCTGTCCATCCATGAGACTGTGCATCATCCTCGTCAAAGGGGTTCAGGGTCCTGTACAATGTAATTCAATTATCTTATGTTAGATAAAAATTACATAGTACACAACATGAACTTTGTAGACAAAAGGAGTATTAAATAATAAAAAGATGTTGTCATCAAAATCATTGTAAATTTTTTAATTCCTTACCTTTACTTTATGTAGACTATGCAGGATCCTCAACTAAATGGTTGACGATGTCTGTAGTCAACGACCTGTTCCCACCAAGGGTGACAACATCACACAGGGACTATACCTGAAATCAACACCATCAATTGAGCATCATAAGAATTACTACATTTGTAAGTTGATAAACAATAAATACATACGCATCATAAGCATCATAAGCATCACATGATGTATCATCATATATGTAATTGAGCATCACAATTAGCATCACATATGTGTCATCATAAACATGTAATCCATCACCTATGTATCATAAATCACCATCCATCACATAGGTAATAAACAATCCACATTCTATAAATAAACACAAAGTTAAAAAAATGTCACATGCATCATCATAAACATGTGATCCATCACATATGAATTTTAAATCAACATCCATCATATAGCTAATAAACAATCCAATTTCCATAAATAAACACAGTTTAAAAAATGTCACATAATAGTCACTCTCATTATCTCCATCTCCATATTAAAAGGTGCATCATGAATTAATTATGTAATGGCATTAGAATTCAAAACATAATGAATTAATTATGTAAAAAAAATTCTATCAAGAAGTCAATATTAAATAGATGATGATGATGATTAACAACAAATGACCAACCCGGTTTATGTGGAATCTCTGAGTAAAATACTTTCTCACATTGGCTTGGAAGAACATAGGGCTCATCCCCAATTGGTTCAAATGACCTTGTAATTAGCATTGTAAAACCATTATCATGTTCAATAACAGTTCTATCAGGATCATTTTTATTCAATCGTAGCCTGTACCATTTGACGACGAACAAAACTAATTTGAAGGAATTGAAGTCACACTTAAGAATATCATCCAAAATGCCATAGTATCAATTTTGAGACTATTGAGGATGTATGCCATTTCTTGATGAAATATTTGTCACCTCAAAGACTGCAGTGATGCCAGAATCACAAGTTTTCTTCGTGTCATCCAACTTTTTAATGTAAAATTTATGACCATTGCAGCATAGAGTGTTGTGGTGTTTGACTTGCGATATGTCAAGCATGTAAAATTTATTGAATTGTAAGTTGATAAACATATGGGTGATTAATACATTTATACGTACCTATTTATCTCTTAAACCATATGCTAAATCAATTTCCCTTTGTGTAACATTGGAATCTCCATTACGATGAGCTTCTTTAACTAATGAAGCCACACCTTCCCATGTTAACGTGCGTCCAAAATGTTGACAACATTCAATCCATACCATCATCCAATCAAGATTGTTTGCAATATACAAATGTAGTGCATCCCACTCTCGACCAATTGTACAAAAATAAATAGGCATCTTACAACCGATTTATTTTGAAGATTAAGAATTAATTAACTACAATAACATCTTATAATTACCTCTCACTTTCCTCAATCTACCTTTCCCTGTCAAGTACTCCCCTTCAAATTTGTTAATGGGGTTGGGATCCCAAATGCGATCCACGTGGATCTTTGCTGCAAATTTAGGAAGATATTCAGAAATGTACACCATAGTCCGGTATACCATATATCCCTCCACCATAGAACCCTCAGGAAATGCTCTTTGTCGAACCAAAGCCTTAAAAAATTTCAAGTGCCTCTCAACCATCCACATTGACCTAGTGTGTACAGGTCCACACAATTCAATCTCCTCAACTTGGTTTATGAGGTAATGTTCTTGTGCATTGAAAAAAGCTGGAGGTAGACACTTTTGCATTTCACACATTAAATGAGGAATTTTTCTCTTCCAATATTTTATATCATCTTTATGGATTTCTTTACATAACAACCACCTACAAAATATTCAAGATGCAAAAAAATATATTACATAACAAGTAAAACAAATAGCAAATATAATATCTATACAACGAACTGAACAAATATCACTACTTACCTCATGTACTTTCCAAGATCATATATGACTTGCTTGACATTATTATCGAAGTCGTCTGGGAGAGATAGAGTTAGAATGTATTGCAACAATTATAAAATTATCTTTTCATTTTTTTCTAACATAATACAATGAAGAGTACACGTACGCGCAGTACTTAAATACATAGTAAAAACACAAGAACATGAATTACCTTAAAGAAGGTATGCCAATCATGTGTTTTCATCCTTGGCCCAAATTCACTTTTCTTTGATATGAGATTGTTTATGTTCGCAGCAAATCCTATGGGAAATTGAATTTTTCATATCACTTCTTTTATAGAATTGCTTTTCTAGTCTGTTAATAACCAAGGAAGCTCACTTATATTAATCTGGTCTCCATGGCTATTTGATTGAATGACATTTATCATTGCATGATTGGAATCTTGAATGTCAATACATATTTTGACAATTTTTTCTTTGTCACGCCTTCCATCCAATATTTTCCAAAAAGTCTCTGTTATATTCTTTCCAATATGCATAGTATCAAACAAATGAACAATTTGTAATTGCTTGTAGTAGGGCAACCTACTAAATTGTCAGGGATAACTTTTCAGTCCCTTAGGAAGGTGGTCATTTATGCCTTCATGACCTTCATGATCATCAATCACATCATCAGTTAACAAAACAAAATAGAAAAGATGTTTTATGACAAACCAATAGATGGAATGGCATTACCTTGATGATTAATTCTATTATATTCCAACTTCCATAGGGGAGGTGTCATTCTTTTTGGCTTTGATGTATTCTCTTCTTCCCCATTGAAAAGATGTTTTTCAGTATTTCGATACTTATGATTTTTGTGGAGAAAGTACCTATACTCATCAAACACCCGCTTTCCTAAACTTTTTGAATGATAAGATTTCATCTTTGGACCACAAACAGGACATGCAAATTTTCCCTTTGTTTGAAGACCTACAAGATAATGTATAATTGGATTAAATATGATAATTTTTTGAATTATAATGTTCATGCACAACTTAAACACTATAACATACCACAAAAATGTGTTAGCCCTGGGGCATCGTGTATTGTCCATAGAAGCATCACATGGAATTGAAATTGTCTTTGTCCTATTGGTCTAGAGACATCATACATAGTGACACCATTCCATAACTCCAGCAACTCATCGATAAGAGGCTCGATATATACATTCATATCTTTAACTTGGTACTTACCTAATCAAATGAACAAAAACATTACATAATTATTATGACCATTTTACTACAATATTTATAATTAAATTTAGACGACTATATTTAAATGATAAAATACCTAGAACAATCATTGCCAACATTATGTGCTCCCTCTTTATTAACATCCATGGAGGAATGTTATTGTTAATAACAAAAACATGCCACACTGAGTAAACAGATCTCATCTCTCTGAATGGATTGACATCGTTCGCTGCCAATGAAAACCTGAGATTATGAAGTTCTTCTTTAAAGTGTGGCCACTTTTCCTCTATGTCCATAAATGCTGAACCATCCGCAGGCATTCAAATAATGTCATCTTGACTTCTATTGCATGCATTGTAATCCATAAATTGTACCAAGCTAGTGCACTTGAATAATCGTTGCATACATGGAATAATGGGAATATAGCGAAGAACCTTGCAAGGAACCCTTTTTGTTATTTGATCTATTTGGTATCTACTGATATGACATTTAGGGCATTTAGTTCAAAATTCATGTTGTTTGTGATATATAATATGATCATTGGGGAAAGCATCTATTGCTTGATACTCCATTCCAATATCTTTCATAACGGCATATAATTCTTGGTATGAGTGAGGTAGAATATTTGATGGTGGTAACAAAAAATCACCTATCAATATAAAACAAAAAAATATAATTTGTTAATATAAAGAATATTAATGGTACAACATGATTCACAGTTTATTATGACATATATGACATACCTTAACATATGTGAGATTTTTATGCTGGATAAACCATACATAACCTTCAAGTTCACCAACAACAATACAACGAAGAGAAGAGTTGTTTGCGAGCCTTCATAAAGGGCCTCAGATGCCTTCTCAAGTAGAGGGACATCATGAACAACATCAAGGTCATCTTCATCATCATGATTAGCTGTGCGAGTACTAAATGTGTCATGGATCAATGTATTTGTACCATCATCTTCAATTGTGTTTTCTGGCTCATGATCGTCATCTTACATGGGATCATTATCTTTAGCTTCGATATTCACACCTCCATGTTTGTCCACTTCAAAAACCATATTCTCCAGGTTGTGTTGATCCATACCATGTGCTCCGGGGTGCTCGACCTATATAAAATTGATAAACATAAATAAACCATGATCATGATCTCATCATCAAGTGATTTATTATGTATATAAATTGTTAAAATGATATAATGAAAAACTTACCAATGGATGATTATCATGTCCACCTTCAATGTGACCATGCAGCCTACAATCTTTCTTAGTTGTTTTGATTAGAAGTCTTCTAGTCTTTAACCCCTTACAAATTTTGCAGGGACAATAACATTTTCCATCACCTTTTCTTTTCAAGTTAGACCACAATCTAGCAATTGTCTCCTTATTTTGTTGTTCGCTAATATTGTCTGACATGATCTTTCTTCACAGGCAAGAAAATCGGGCTATAGAACTAGTTATATAGAAGTTGAAATATTAGTTATGAAATCACGTTTCAGTATAATATACCAAATTACATTACTTGAAAATAGAAATTATCATCATTGAACCAAAACCATTTAACTCTTCTTTTTCATCTCAAAACATATCTAATGGCTTTGTGGTATGCAATCCTTGTATAATATATTAAGTTGAGTAATGTCTAATTGGGGTAATCCATGAGTGTCTAATGTGGATTCAGTATCCTAAACATTGGAGAGACCTTATCTGACTTGCCTAATCAATGTGGTTGATGTCCTAATATGAAATACTGAGTTCTACCCTTGCCTCTGCATCAAACTTCTCACATCATGTTTCTTCAAAAAAAAACACTAATATGAATTGAGCCAACACCATGAGGATAGGGTCAAGTATCATGGCAACTAATCATAATACGTGAAGACGGGGTTCACACATAAGTGCTGGCTCTCAACAATTCCACATTTCCAAAATTGTCAGTCTCAAGACTTCTCCTATTGGGTGAGCACTCATTGATGTCCACAAGGCCAAATCAATGTATGTAGGCTTCGAGCTCCTTACTCTAGGCTAGGAGGACCCTACACAAGGTCTATGAACACTCACTTGGTATTACAATAGAAAGAGACTTCCTCTATAACTTTGTTTGCAACACACACATCAATATTGGTAATAATTGTTATGATGGATGGTCTATTAGGACGGTAAATAAAATGCTTATTATTTTTCCACCCTTTGAAAATACAACAAGGTATTTGACTTAGCAGGGTCCCCACACATCACTTCAACAACAAACATTAGACAATTCAACCTTTTGCCTTCTCAATGCACTTTTTTTGTCTTTTACTAGTTTTCTTAGTCTGATACATAGGGATATCAGACCTTTCATGGCCTCATCACACGCACCTTCCAATATGTAGTCCTTTCATATTTTAGGTGCCTACACACTATATTGTTGTTAAGTATTGATGTAGTCTTAAGACATCTCATGACTCCATTACATGTCCACACTTGGGTTTAAAAACACAACTCTGTCAAAACAAAAATAATATCAGTAGTAAAACTGACTGTGACAATCAATACCCTTAGGAAAATCATAGAAATTTAATCTATTTCATTTGGTTTTGATCGACAAACCCTTCCAAACGTTGCATAGGGTCCCCTCACCCCTCTCTCTATCATCAACCACTTCAAAATACCAATTGCTTGGTCTTCCCACCAAATTCTTCCCTGATATGATACATAGCATGAAAAAAGGTCTTCCCACACATTTGGGTGAATTTATATGCATGGGAGACCAAACTATACATTATTTACTCCTCTCAGTAAACACTAGGTAGGGTTTTGACATTTTTTGGAAAAACTATGATATCTAATTTAAAACACAATGAAATTCAATGCCACAAAAAGAAAAAATGAAGTTAACTCACTTCTCTACCACATCCAATTGATTTCCCATCAAATTATGATGATTTTCACAATGAAAAATAAAGAGAATCAGACCGAAATGTCAAAAAATGCACATAAAACACCAATTTCATTAAGCAAAACTCTTGGATGGCATGCCAAAGGCCTATTTATTCCCATCCAATTGGGTTACAACCTAAAACCACCATAAACTAACTTTCCAACCATATTTTTAAGAAGTTTCTACAAGAAATGCAAAAGTTGTAATGGCAATATGCCAACTTTTTTCCCAATGGACCTCAAACTTTCACAATTAGGTCTCTATTTGTTGTTAGAATGCAATCTATGACTAAGTATTAGAGGATCTTACTAACTTGGGTATCATGCTTTTATGTGTCTCTGACATGACTCCTAGTAACTATATAAGGATCTTACTAATCCTAGATCTATGCCTTGTCTTTTTTATATGGTTCCTAGTGAGAATATATGAATCTTACCAGTTCTAAATGTCATAACTTTGTGTTTTGCATGCTCCATGTGTGTTACCAATGTTACTCATATTACTCACTTTGTACTTCCCTTTTATCTCAATATAATATCATAAGTCTTGGGAGCTACCACCTTTCCAAACTTGTAGTCATTTTGACTCTTCAATATCTTGGTGAAAGAATATTTGGTTTCTCCATATTTTCTTAAGAGTACATGAGCACAATTTCATACTCTTGCTAAGAGGGGGCTAAATATTACATCATAAGTTGTATCTCTTTAAAAATATACACTAGGTTTGGACTCAATTTAAGTGGTTGTGCCTTATTTATGCCTAATTGTACTTAGGTTTGACAATGTTTCCATAAATTTGGTTCATTCCCTGATTCATGATGTTCCTCATGGCTCATTTTTATAGGACTAGGGTCTTGGGAACCCTTATTCATGTAAATTGGACCTAAAATTTGAAAGATGAATGTTGGATTCACAAATAGTAGAAATTTCCTCTCCAAAATTGGACTTTTGCGAAAGTTCAATTTGAAAAGGTGCAAGGACCATCCATATAAGGTCCATCTTGAAAATTAAATGATAATACCATCCATGCATATTAAATGATAAAGTCAAGTAATAAAGAAGGAACACCATTTCCTGAAGTTGTCAAATGATTTTAAAGATGCACAACAGTCCACTAAATGCAATTCACTAAAAAAGAAAACAAAGTATGCTACAAGATAGTGGGTAAGATGCAAGGAATGAAGTTAAATAGACAAAGAAAAACCATGAATATTGCCAAGTCAAAAGGAGTAGCTATGACCTCTTAGGTGTTTTTTCACTTGCATAAATTAGACTTCTTAAGGATAGAAACACATGTAGTTAGTATTATGAAGTCTTTTTGATGATTTTTGAAGTAGTTGAAGGAATGGTTTATTTTAGTTATATCTAACCCAAGACAATTTCAACTCAAAGTAAGGAATAAAACCATATGTCCTATAAGTTTGGGAAGCTAATTGAGTAGCTGGATAAGGTAGAGAATGACTATAGGGTAGTCTTCAAACTCTTTTAACTCAATTAGAACATGTACCAAGTATCTAGGAGCTTACAAAGCCAATTCAACCATATTTCAAGTGAAAATGCAACAAAAGGAGTAAAAGCTTTGAATACACCTCAAAAACCACTCCTAGGTGGCCAAGTAGGTGGGAATAATATTTTCCAACATTTGTTTTCTTCATAGATGCAGCCCTATATTCTCTTTATTATTTGATATGAGATATAGGACTCCTAGGGCTTAGTTCATCTTAGTTCTTTAAATTCTATGCCAAGTGTTGTAACTAAAAAAAATCTTATAGCAAGAGATATTATTTAATATCATTTAAGGTTGCAGTAGTGCAAGGAACATCAATATGAAAAGAGAAGGGATGAAGAAGTCAGGAACCTCGAAATTATACATCAGAACTATGATACAATTAGTTGGGATAGAATTTCCCCCTCATTGGGATAGCCATTTGACTCCTATTAGGATAGCTGAACAAAGCCAAAGAAGGTGGATAAAGACAAGGGCAAGAAGAAGGTTAATGAAGAGGGAGATGTTGAAGAGGAAGAAAAGAACCAGAAAGATCAACAAAAAGAAAATGAAGAAGATTAAGATGTGTAACCTATTTTGATGTTTTATCTAGTTTTGGAATTGAAAATTATTTATGCCTTAACAATATTTTATGTTTTATGGCTCATGGAAACTCCCAACAGTTAGAAGATCATCAAACGAAGCACTTAATACTTGATAAGGCATTGAATATAAAACAGATTGATTAATTAATACTATTTGGTATGAATTCCTTTGTATATAATAGAATGGATGTTGGATTAATGAATATACTTCTACACACTAATCATTGAGAAATACATTGTTGATGGTTCCGTTATTACCCAGTCCAGTATTGATCTGATCTTGTTGGGGAAGCATCTTGCGATCAAACCACAAGGTCTCACTGTCGATTACTCTACTATTACCAGGGTTCACCCTCTAATTTGTGAAATTTCGCAACTTATTTATTTTATGCTAAGTATATGTCTGATAGTTTTCCTCTTTCATATGATTGAGTACTTCCAACCATGGTAGAAGGGAAGTAGGCTTACAAGAGTGGTACGGTGATGGTTCTATGTGGCCAAAGGGTTACAAAGCGTATTGCCCTTGGGTGTAGAGGAGATGGATTCTACGAAAACCTATTATAACCTCTTTCCCCTGTCATGGTAAAGATTCAAATCCAAAATTCCAAAATTCCTCATCCAAATATTATGCAAATCCAAAATTCCTCATGCAAATATTATGGAAATCTGAAATTCCTTAAATGCGAAGATTCAATGAATGAAGGTGAAGATTAAACAATCCTGCATATTATGCAAATCCTAAATCATCTTGTTGGGGAAGCATCTTGCGATCAAACCACAAGGTCTCACTGTTGATTACTCTACTATTACCAGGGTTCACCCTCTAATTTGTGAAATTTCGCAACTTATTTATTTTATGCTAAGTATATGTCTGATAGTTTTCCTCTTTCATATGATTGAGTACTTCCAACCATGGTAGAAGGGAAGTAGGCTTGCAAGAGTGGTACGATGATGGTTCTGTGTGGCCAAAGGGTTACAAAGCGTACTGCCCTTGGGTGTAGAGGAGATGGGTTCTACGGAAACCTATTATAACCTCTTTCCCCTATCATGGTAAATATTCAAATCCAAAATTCCAAAATTCCTCATCCAAACATTATGCAAATCCAAAATTCCTCATGCAAATATTATGAAAATCCAAAATTCCTCAAATGCGAAGATTCAATGAATGAAGGTGAAGATTAAACAATCCTGCATATTATGCAAATCCTAAATGAAAGTGAAGTTCACCAATTCCTCATATTATCCAAATCCAAAATGAAGGTGAAGATCCTACCTCGAATGGTGAGTGTGTCGTTTTATCCTTCCAGGAGTTGAGCTTGACGTGGAAGCCTGTGCGGGATTGAACGCAACACAAATGACTTGCCCTCTTTTTCTTTTTCTTTTAAGTAATGCCTGTTGCCATTGAAATTTTGACAAACGCGGGCACTATTTCAAAAAAAAATCAAATTTGGTCACAATATAACTTCTCCGTTGGAAACCTCCATCGAAATTCTAGACCAAATGTATTAGTGCGTGGCTACTAATCGCTTCATCGCAAGAATTTCCTAGTGACATCACTTCTCCATACAAAATTGCACTCTCTTCTATTCTTCTAGCTCTATGGACCCCAACACAACACATGGCAATCTTTACCCACATCACGGACTAACAATCTATTGTTACCTCCAAACCGCAAGGATGTGGCTCAACTATTGTTGTGATAATTTATGGTTAATCGCAACATCATGACCTCCTCTGGCGGTCAACCTAAACCGCTGCAATCATGCACCTAGCAAATCATTGCAACCTTAGTTGGTGGTTTGTCCTAACCATTGCGATCTTGCGCATAACTCTCCATGTTAACTCCTACGGTTCCATCGCAACATCGTAACCTTCACCTAATGGTCTATCCTGATGACCACTATGATCTTGCACCTATCACTTCTTAACACCTCTATGCACACTCGAAGCTAAGGTAAAAAATAATGTGTGTCATTGCATACTTAACCAGTACTCATTGGCTTATATAGATACTCGATATCACTGCTATACTACCAATGTGGGTTAAATAGTCAAAACCATTACACACATAGTCTATTTCTTCTGTGCACAATCTATCTGCTTTGCCCAGAGGTATCAAAGACATATTTGTCATGTCAACCCATCTCAGTACTAAGCGCTTTCATTAGTACATATTCTTTTGACATCATGTTTGTCTTATGTATCCAAATGAAACCTCCATGCTTTCTTCAACCTTCTCTTAGACTATTTGACATAAACACGAACATGGATCTCATACAAATCCACTCTGTCAACTTAGACTACATCATCTCTATCAAGATGCACTTCATCTTTGTGACACTCATCTTTTCTATCAATAAGGCAATATGTTGACATCAATGACAATCCAATGCGAACACCTATTTTAATTCTCCTTTGCATCATGTTACATGACTCATAGTAAGTTTAACCTTACTAGGCTAGTGTAGTCATGCTTTCTCTCCCTCTTCATGTTTCACTCCTTTTTGTCTTAGTTTTAGATTGATGAGGTCCTAAGTCACTTGGGGGCTTGGTGATCCTTGTATCTTTTACCTTGATGAGAGTTTCTTATGCTTTCAACTACATAACCATGAGTATGAGTGTAGGTTCATAGTCTTGCAAAGTGGGGGCTAAATGTAGCATCGTAGATTGCATCCCTATGCAATTTCTTGCTTATCTAGACCCTATTTTAGCATTCCTAGCCTTTCATGCTTGATCTAGCCCTATTTTAGGCCAACTTATTAGAACAAGTGAATTTAAGTATTTATAACTAAAAACAAACTTTTAGTTAAACATATGATCTATATATAAATTCATTATAGCTAAGTTATATATGGGCCACAACTTTTCCAATTGAGAGTGTTTACTAAATGTATATTTTATACCACTTGGGTTCAATTACCAAAAGAATATTTTTTTAAAAAAACCCAATGTTTCAACAACTCCTACTCTTTTAAATATTTTTTTAAAAAAAAATATAAAAATACCATTTTCTAGCTCTATAAGTGAATTTTCCAAAATCTATATATCTTTTAATATTTTAATTAGCTTTTATATTTTATATTTTATTTTTATTGAAAGTAGCTCATTAGCACTAAAATATAAGTTTGATTATCTTGTCAAGGAAAAATACTAGAATTTATTTAATTTTTTTGAAAAAAATATGTAGTAAAGAAAAGAATCCGTGTCAAGATGATATAATTGTTTTCTATAATGGATAAGTAATTAAAACAAAAGGTGGTGCCAAATGGAAAGAGATATTTTAGTACACACAACTTTTTAAATTTACTTATAAAAAATAGTGACCATGTACTAAAGTTTCAAGTTATTAATACACACAAGAAAAATTGAAGAAAAAAGATTAAATTTATTATATAAAGTGTAGGGCATTGTGTAGCTTCAATTTCAACATTTTGTTAGTAGCTAAATTTTAGTGTTTACTTAATAAAAACTATATTCAAATAATTTTGTAAGTTTTTAAAAAAAATTACAAACCTAAAATACACTAAAATATATACATTTTATTAGTTTACATCATTTCAAAATTCAAGACATATATGTCACTTTCTATTGATTCAATTTAAAAAGTTAAATCATTGTTGGCCATTTCTTTTATAAAAGCGTGACACAACTTTGTACTTTTATCTAGTTGACTATGCAACTACAAGGCTTCAAAAACCTTATCCAAATCAATCATCTCTTGGAAAGAGATGTTAGCAAAATAAACTAGCACAACCTCCATATGAAAACTGAGTTGTGCCAGAGGATTCGTTCAACCTCTACAATGTTGGAATTAGGGCCCAGGGCCTACATAGGAGATTGATCATGTTGTTTCTTCTCTAGCAACTACTTCAATTGATCTCCATTTGACACTATCCCATCGAGAAGGAAAGGAGATAGGAGGCCTAGCCGCACAAGTTTCTCAATCTAACCCTTCATATGAGTTATAGTGAGCTCAAAGGCCTTGAGGCATTCCTTATTTTTAAAAGTGGATACATTACATTTAATAAATTAATCCCATCCCTTTTTGCTGCCAATATTCTATCACTAATAGCTATGACAATCAAGGCGTGATGGTAAACAATTAAGGCTTTCACCCAATTAAGGAAAAAAATGCTAATTTTTACTTGGCTACCACTACATTAAAGAGGGGTGAACCCATAAGATCTAGACACAAATCAACAAGGATAGTGTTGATAATTATCTTTGATTTACTAGGGTTGGAGATTGATTCCCTCTTTTAAGTTGAATTGTTGAAATACTGAAATTAGGGTAAATATGGTAGAATTGAAGTGAAAACACATAAAAAGTGAGCTATTATAGTTGTTGGATTGAGCCACGAACCTAGGTCTGAGAAATGTAAGAGTGTTCAGATATTTTCCCAAAAGGAGGTCCTGAAATATCAGGACCAAAATGCTCGTCACTCTGGTCCTCCGTACTTTTTCTCGTCCAAGAGGGACCTATTTGTCTTTGTAAATAAAGCCAATTCTGAAGATCACAGCTTCACACCTGTTCTTGCACACACTAAAGAAGGGAAATAGGAGTTTACCTAGGTCAAACCCCAGTTTAGGAATTAACCTTGAATGAAATATTGCAAATACTAAAATAAATAATGGAAATGTATACCTCAAATCTGTAATTGTTGATAATGATGCTTTGCTTCTTGAATATAATCACATTTGTTGTATGAAATGGCATGAACATGACAAAACCCTAATCACACACACATACTTACATATGAATGATGTAATTTTTCTCCACAATGGTTGAATGAAGAATATGCAGCCTTGATCTCTGAAAATGCTTGATGGAAACTTCACGAATGCCTTAGGTCGAATAATTATGATGCTTGGAGTCTTAGGATTAAAATAAATTGGTTAAATGTCTTTATATATGAGATTTTATGTCAATTTACCTATTAGGTTGACCTCAAATGGTCATATAGAATGACCGATTTTATTTCATGTCGAAGAGATAGGTCCCATCCTCTATTTGAAAATTGGACCCTATTAAGGGGGACCAAGGCTTTAGCACCCTAGTCCTTAGTCCTCCTCAATCAAGGACTATGATTTAGTCCCAAAGAGGAGGACAGACCTCTAGAGAATCATTTGGTAGGTTTATATGGCACCAAAATAGGATTTAAGACACTGAACATGCCCAGATAGGAGATGAGGAGGAGACAACTAAAGTATGGGCACAAACATGAGGTGTAAATTGGCCCAGTGATAATTTATGATGTTACACAAGGTGTGATTGGTTACGATATAAATTTTTTTAATAAGTGACCTTGACACAATAAATTTTAGGGAGATACTCTACAGAGCCTACTCAATTGCCAACCCAACTCTATGTTCAACCTTTGAGCATTTGTAATGAATTGAAGGGTTGGACTCAAAGAGACAACAATGGTCTTGAACTTGTCCCAATATGAGATGTAAAATTGTTGGAGCATGGGAAAGAAACTAGATTGTTAGTTAGGGGTGGCTAATGAGGTCTGTAACTATTGAATTTGCAAATCTTTATGCTTAATCTCATCTTGCAATCTACTAATTTATATTGAATAAAGTTAGAGGTCTCTTAGCTCAATTAAGTCTTTTCTTAGTCTCTTGTTTGTAGAGTGGACTCCATAGTTTTCCTATTCCATTTCTCAAAATCAACAAAGACTTGGGCCTCTTTCAACTCTTTTTGAAATTGAGCTACCTTATATTGCAGCTCCTGCTGAACTTGCACTTGCACATTTATCACATCAGAAGCTCCTGCTCTACTTTTCCCAATTCATACACTTTGTCCTACAGTTGCTTTTCTACCAACTCTTTGGTATTATTTTCAATTTTCACTTGGGCTTGTGACTCTATTACTTCTTTTACAAGCCTACCTGTCTCCATTTGTGCATTTTGTTAGAGTTGACTTTGCAAATTGATGGCATCTTAAGGACCATTTGAATTTGCATCGACTCTTGTTCTTTATCTTGTAACCTTGTACCCATGATTTCCCTTTCTCCACCAATATTTTCCAAGGAATCATTTAGCTCAACTTTGAGCTTAACCATTTTTTCCTGCTCAATATAAAGGGCCATGAAAGTACTATATTGGAGGTATTTCCTAAGATGTGCAATAGCTACATATTTTTCTTGATTATCTGCCTTGAACCTCTCCACTATGGCCTTGACATCTTGTAACTCATTTTATCACTTTTATAGTCATCAGTTGAGATTCAAGAAATTAGAGGCCACTTCCCTCTGTGACTCTTCCATGAATTCAACTTTATCTTGAGGGTAGGCCATTCTCATGTTGATTCCAACAACATGTGTCATGTAATCCTCTAGTTTCATCTGGCCTTGGGGCTTAATAATATTGGGGACCTTCAACACAAATGGTGTGATGATGCTTCTCGTCAAAGAGTGTATCCATTATTAGGGTTGCCAATTTTGCATCATTCTTCATTCTTGGTTTTTAGGCTCATGCCATCTAAAATTTCCTTGTGGTGTCTGCTTGACTGGCAAGCTTGGTTGGGGAGGATATATATTGTCTCATAAAAGGGACACCAATAAGATGAACAAAAGGAATTGGGACCATAGAAGTTTCAGTTTTAGATCTTGATGGAGAAATCCTTGGAAAACTCAAGATTGTTGGGGGAAATGGTGGAATGCTCTGAAGCGCATGCACTGAATGTGGATTCATTGCAGAAACTAGTGCAGTGGAAGCACTAAAAGAAATTGTTGACATTTTAAAAGGTGATAGTGTTGAAAACAATGATGAGGAAGTTATCATAGTAGAGAGTGATGAAAATGCACGAGTCTTCATAATAAATGGAGTAGCCATAATAGAAGATTGAGTTGTTGTTTCAATAGCAGTTGCAACTTGTGCAGTCGTGGATGATAGATTGGAGGTCTGAGGGAGGGGATGTGCAACTAATGGGGAAGAGATTTAAAAATGCATTGAGCTACAACTATCTACAAGATTAGGAAAAAGAGGCTACAATATGGTTTTTGGTTGTGAAATTGTGGGCATGGAAGTTGTTGCACGTTGTGAAATAGGAAGTGAAGAAAAAACAAGATAAACCAAATAATGAGAGGAGAGGAGGGTAGGAGAAAAAATCACCTAGGGCATTTATAATGGGGCCATTGAGGCTTGTTAACATACTGACTTCTTCCTCTCCTTCCTCTTTTAGAACCTAAGATAGGATGAATTTTTGCCCTCTTCATTTCTTCCTGGGTGGTGTTGCAGATGACCCTTCTCCACCTAAATCTAAGAAAACATGAGATTGTCGTGGTGTTGGGGTTTTCCTTTTTATACTCTAGGTTTGATGTTTCTTAATCCCCCTATAGGCTATTATTTTTTTATTGAGGCATAGGATATGAGGTTGGCCTCTCTTTTGATTATTTTTTTCCTCTCTCCTATCTTGAACCATGAACTTCCTCTTCCTCAGATGAGCTATTGCTTCCCATCCCACTTATCCTCAAATGCAGAATCATTTGGGTTGGAATCATATTTGGAATTTAAATCTAGGATTTCCTACTAGTAGGTCCAAAAATCAACAATCTTCTCCTTGCTCCACACATATCCTAATAATTATTTTCCCATTGTTGTTTATATTTTACGTGGTGGGATTGCATTTGCTACTGTTGTATAGAAAATTAACCATGAAGCCTTGGAGTTGAGGGTACAAATGATAAATCAACACATGTATCAGATGTTATTAACGTTGAATTATGCGTATGACTGTGGATTATGAACTATAGGAACATGGGTATTGGCTAAGCAACCATCTAGATCATAACTCATAGGATCATAGATAACATCTAGGCCGAAGCAAGTCAACTTGGCCATAAGTAATATCTCATCTTTTCTCTTTTATAATGTTACCCTACCCCATGTGATTAGGGGCCTATAGAGCATGGCTTTGTTTCTTTCAGCTTCGTAAGTACTATTTGTTGTGCATGTGAAGTGTGTACCTATTATACCTGCAGCTGCAACATAAAACACTCAATAAATCATTACAAGCAATGGTTAGAAAATTAATCAACAAAAGATAAACCATAGCTAAGCGATCTATCGCCTCCTAGTAAATGCGAGTATGAATTTGCTCTCAGATCTGGTTACCAATTCCAGTGACTTGACTACACTTAAATGGAGGATTTAAATGATGAAGATGCATGATCTAGCAATGATAGCATGATTAAGCTATATGACTCTATGATATTTCTATGGAATTGATAACTCAATGATGAATAGATAGTACCAAACTGGTACTGAGAGGGGGGGTGAATCAGTACAGACAAAAACACAATCCTAAATCGGTTTGTTAGTAGACGTTGTACTTTGGCAAACTAATAGTAACACCGGTCTTAAAAAGAGTACAACTGGCAAAACCCAGAATAACTGAGACAAGCATAAACCGGTTAACACTTATCCTTTCATACAATCTAATACTTCATTTCCATTTCACCCTAGTGCATGAACAGGTAATCTATCATCAAAGATATATAAACAGCTAGATCAACATGATTTACCTTCAGACACACATCACTTAAACCATCACATGAATAACACCACACATGACACACATATTTTTCAAGTGGAAACCCAATTGGGAAAAACCACGGTGGGGATGAATACCCACAAGCTATTTTTGAACTCTTTAGAAGTTCGCTTTGTTAGGAACCTTGTTCGATTAAAGACTGATACAATAGGTTCTGTTAGGAACCGATCCTATTAGGGATCACCCAGTTAAGGGTTAAACCCTGTTAAAGGTTACCTTGTTAGAGGATTTCAAGAACTCAATGGTTTTGAGTCACCCTGTTAAAGGATTTACAGTAAGCCGGTTAAAGCTACCTTGTTAAGGGATTTCCCTACTATTGAAGTGGTTAGAGATCAACAGGTATTACAATGATCTAGTAACAACACTCAATGCCAATGTAGATCCGCTTTAGCTCCTCTTCACCTTCTGCACTTACACTCTGCAGGTATCACTTCTCTCCTCTGGTCTGGCAAGAATCACATATCCCTTCACTTGGATACACACACACAACTTTTGCCAACAACCTTAGAAAGAAACAGGACATTGACCTTATAGGAAACAGATAGTTCGGTAGCATAAACCCTAAACCCTAAACCTATTAGGTTAAGCAATTCAAACGGTTCAATCCTGTTGGTAAACAGATTTGTTGCTTTAAGAAACTTTCTTGAAAAACTCTATTTTGCCCTGTAATTAGCAACAAAGCATTCACAACAGTTGAAGAATCACAAAAACAAAAGAATGGTAATCCTTCTCTACGTTTGAGAGGGGCAGCTCCCTCGTATAATGGGGGTATTTGGATTTTTCAAAAATTTAAAGAACGAACAATAAAGAAAGATTGAACACCATATAAGGTATGAATCTAGATTGAAATAAATCCCATATAATCAAGTTTGAGATACCACAACTTGAAATAAAATTCTTCACATTCAATGTTAAAGGGAAAGCATTAGGTAATCATCAATCAAACATAAGAACATTGATAATAACCCATGAGAATAAGTTGAACACACATCCAAATTGATCTCTATTGCTTAATTGCTTGAATAATACTATCCAAGTCTCTTATACAAAGCTTGTGAAAAAGTGGAATCCCTACATTGAATAATAATGAGGTATATATAGGTGAAGTCATAACCACCTGAGGTAACTACCCTAACCACCTTTATAACTACTTTATAACTTCCTCAACTATTTCAAATAACTTCCTCAACTTTGGAAGAAATAACTACTTAGAAAAACTACCCAAAATGAGAACTTAGGATAACTACCTCATCCAATGCTTAGAAAAACTACCCCTTACAAATAAGTTAGGATTGACCTAACTTTCACAAAAGAAAAGCCCAAATTCTAACTTTAATTACAATAAGTGACTTAGGTCACTTTTACAAAGATCAACTTGAAACATTAAAACATTAAAGTTAGGACCAATGTAAGGCACTTATCCATCTTCATCTTCTTTATTGATCTTTGTGGCCGTCTCATCATCTATTCATCTTTATTGACATCAAGAAGTAGTTATCGCCAACACATCTTCTTCAAGTACATATGTGCTTCAACTATCCCATTAAGCATCTTTTGCTTCCATGAATACACCTTCCAAAAACCAAGGAGTCTTGCATCAATGTGACTAACTTATTTCAAAATATTGCATATTTTGTTCACATTTCCCCATAACCATCTTGACATGACATTAAAGTGAGAAGAGTTGAATGTATTCACTAAATGATAAATTTATATACATCTATACATTCTTTGTCACATTCTGTCTATACTTCCTGCACTTCTCTTTATCTCCACATCAGCAAGATTCCGGAAATTGACTTTGGGATTTTTTTACATATCTTCTCATAAGCTTTTAAATTCATTCTAATATGTCTTTTGTGTGCAACCTGTTATTATTTCATTTTCCTCCATGAGATGACATGTTTTGGAGGCATTTGTCAAATGGATCTTTTTCTATGCAAATTCTTTCACGGCTTGTCTGGTGTACTTCAGTGGGTGTCCATACCATGAGCATGAAATAATGTTTCTCTCAAGCATCCTTTTGAATAATTCATGATGCCATGTCTATGTTTGTCATGCTACACACATGTCAACCAATGCCTCTCCTTTACTTTGTATTCTTGGGTGACAATGTTGATTGCTAGGACATAGTTAAAACTAACATCTTTCATAGGCAATTTAAGGAGTATCAGCAATGTTTAACTCTTTGTTCTCCCTCTTCATCGACGTTATGGTATGTGTGAGAATCTTTACTTTGGCAACCTAGGAAGAGTTACCAACTTGTTGACAAAACCAATATGCCACCTTGAAACCTTTTCTTCACCTTGTCTATACTTACATTCTTTCCTTGTGCTATTACAAAACTCCAGTTTTAACAAAGGCAAAAGGATGCTAGCAGAGGTTACAAAATTTGTCTTTACACCCGCCAATTGCATCGACTTGAAAATTTTTAAAGACTTTCTTTTAACAGACCGATTTGTGCATATCCTGCAATCTTTGGTTGTCATGAGACCACATTTCTTTGATGTTTTTCCTTTGAAGATGCTTTAGTGCATGACCATACATTGCTATGAAGACGTGAAGAGCCCTACGAAATGGTTGGGAAATGTGACATTACCTCTGCAAATTGTATTTGTTTGAAAGTTTTGAAATCTTTTTCAACATCTCCATTTTGCACACTCTGCAACTCAAACAGCTCATTCATTTTTTTTTTATGTTCTTCCACACTTTGCATTCATATCGGCCAAGGTAGTAGCAACTAAGTCATTCGATGATGGACGTTCACAGCCTACTCTGAACCTTAGCACTGGCGTAGAGGAATGCTGGCAAAAGTTGTTGAATTTGGGCTTTACACTTGAAAAATTGCATATGCTTGAATATCTCCAAAGCTTTATCAACAAACCCATTCTGTGCATATCCAGCGACAATTGCAGTCTGTGAAACCACATCTTGTTGAGGTATACCGTCAAACAATTCATGTGCCTTCTGTAGATTTCCACATTTTGCATACATGTCTCTCAAGGCTATCACAACTATAACATCTGAAGAAAATCTATCTTCAAATACTTTTCGATGGATTTCCATACCCTCGTCCAAGGCTCCCATTTTGGCGCACGCAGGGAGGATGCTGGAAAAGGTTACTGAGTTGAGCTCTACATCTGCCAACTGCATTTTCTTAAAAATCTCTAAAGAGTTTTCCACAAGGCTATTTTGTTCATATGCAACAATCATAGCAGTCCATGAGACAACACTTCGTTGAGTCATTTTGTCAAACAACTCGTATGCCTTGTGTATGCTTCCACACTTTGCATACAAATCTATCAAGGTATTTCCAAGTGTAAAATCTCATTGAAATCTTGCACTATTATTCTTTGATTAACATCTTTATTCTATCCCAAAGCTCACGTTTTGGCACAAAAAAGAAGGATGCTAGCAAAGGTTATGGTTTACACCCATCGCTTGCATTTTCTCAAGGGCCTCTATGAATTTGTTTGACAAATTTATTCCCTATGTAACCTACAATCCTCATGTTCCAAGGAAAGACATATCTTTAATGCATCATATTAGACATCTCACGTGCAGTGAAGGTTATCTATTTTCTTTGAGTACTGAGGTGTACCATGAGAGGTCATTTCTTTGAGACATCCTATCAAACATTTCAAATGCATTACCATCGCTTTGATGCATGTCCATAGTTGTTACGAGGCTCCCATTTTTGTGCTGACAAAGAAAATGGAGACAAAGATTGTAGAGCTCGGCTTCGCAACTGTCACTTTAAATTTTCTCGATGGTTACCAAGTTGTTTTTACTGAGTGCATGTAGTTTCAAAGCAATATAAGACTCAGTTATGATAACTAACTCCTCCTTGAAAAATGCATATGTTCTTTCAGAAGCTTGCACAACTTTTCTCAATCATGGATGAAATAATAACGACCTTTTCGCTTAAGAATGCATCAGCTCTTTGGCAACTTGATAAAATTGTCAATAAATGAGTTAGAATAACTAACTTTGAGAGTGCATCGGTGTTTTTCTATACTTTACAAAGTTGGCAATCTTACAAATATTACTTCATTTATCGTCCACATCTTTAGTCAATTAGTGACTTTTGAAAGTGCTACAACTTGCCAATGATATTAATGAGTTGATATTTTGGTAACTTTGGAATATTGAGAATTTTTTTAAGTGAAACTTTGAAAATATGTCTCATATAAGTATATTGGCTTCTTTAGAAAATAAACCAACTTGCCGATGAAGACTTTATCATTGAAAGTGTTTGAACAAACTTGGCCAACTTGTTAAATCTTCGATGAATGAGCTTTAACAACTAAGTTTTCATGGATGGAATGCATGGATATTTTAACTTGTATTGACAACACTCATCAATAATGAATATTACTTTGGCAAGTAGGAAAGAAGGATAATAAATCATAATTTTTATTTTATTTTAAAACCCCTCATTTATAACTTCTTCGGCCATGAGATTATTAGTTCAAGGATTTTAGCACAAAAAGTTTAAAGTTTGACCTAAAAATTTTAAATTTTTACTGTTAAAAATGGAGCTAACAAATCCTGACCATTGAGCACATTGCATTAAATATAACAATCTTGAACTAATCTCAAGAATTTCTCCATCATTCATTTTCCACAACTTTCAAGGCGGCTAATAACCCATCACGTGTTTTCACCATTTATAGACTTTGCACATTCCTGAGGTAGATAGGAACAATCTCCTTCATGCAAGACCCTTCACGTGCACAAGGCTGACGTGGCAACATGATTTATTCCTTGATACAATGCTAACTCATCACACAAAGTCACCGATTGAGTCACACAGGCTTGAAGCATATCAACTGGAAACCTTGAAGTTGAGACTACCAACCAGTAGTCATACAAAGATTCCATGTATCGGTTCCCATAACCACATGCCGGTTTACCTTGAACAAACATACCGCTTCACTTTGGCACATACACTAGTTCACAATGTTACACCGGTTCTTGGTAACATACCAGTTCTCTCTTCTTCAGCATCCTTCAACACATCAATCCTAAAGAAAAATCCTGAAGAGTAGCATCCTTCAACACATCATGCCGGTTTACTCTTGAGGAGTAGCATCCTTCAACACATCAATCCTGAAGAAAAATTTGACTATGTAATACTTGACTGATGTGAAGCATATACCTTTAGTTTACCTCCTGAAGGGGCAGCACCCCTAATTCACCTCTTAAGTACATAAATGTAGCCTTTGGGAGAGGCTTGGTGAATATGTCTGCTAACTGCTCCTTACTAGAAACATGTTCCAGTGCAATCTCTTTGTTCTGAACCTTTCCCTCAAGAAATGATACTTAAGCTCAAAGTGCTTGGTTCTAGAATGTAAAACTGGATTCTTGGAGATGTTAATTGCACTAGTATTGTCACAAAATATGCTTACTGGTTCAGATACATGAACTTTGAAGCCATTTAATAAATGCTTCATCCAAATTGTCTGAGTGAAGTTCATGAAAGCTGCAACATACTTTGCTTCCGCTGTAGACTGAGATATCCAACTCTGCTTCTTACTCATCCATGAGACTAGTCTACCACCGAGAAAGAATGCACCACCGGTTGTGCTCTTCCGGTCATCCACATTACCTGCCCAATCAGCATCTATGAATAATTTCAAGTTGAAATCCTTGCTATATAGATACCACAATCCATAATCAATAGTTCCCTTCAGATACCTAAGAATCCGCTTGACTACAACTGAGTGGGATTCTCTTGGACTTTTCTGGAACCTTGCAGTAATGCCAACTGCATGTGCAATATTTGGTCTACTATGCACTACATAATGCAACTTATCAATCATTGATCGGTATTCCTTCTCACTAACCAATGCCGAGTCATCCTCTTTGGATAGTTTACAACCGGTCACCATTGGTGTACCAACTGGTTTGCTATTTTCCATGCCAAAGGTCTTCAACACCTCTTTGACATACTTGGACTGAGTGATAAAGATTCCATCTTTCATCTGTTGAATCTGCAGTCCAATGAAGAACTTAATCTCCCCTATGAGTGACATCTCAAACTCTTTCTTCATCTCATCTGCAAACTCATGACTCATCTTGTCATCTCCACCAAAGATAATGTCATCAACAAACACCTCACAGATCAGGATCTGATCTCCTTCAGACTTCAAGTAGATATTGTTATCTTCACTTGTTCTCTCAAATCCAATCTTCACAAGATGGGAGTGCAGGCATTCATACCGTGCTCTAGGTGCTTGCTTTAGACCATATAAGGATTTATGTAGCCTACACACCATGTCACTGTCTTCAGATAGGGCAAACCCATTTGGTTGCTCTATATACACCTCCTCTTCAAGTACACCATTTAGGAATGCAGATTTTACATCCATTTGATATACTTTGAATCCTTTAAAAGCTGCATATGCAAGAAGCATATGAACTCCTTCCAATCTGGCTATAGAAGCAAAGGTTTCTCCATAGTCTTCTCCTTCTTCTTGGGCATATCCTTTACACACCAGTCTGACTTTGTTTCTAATCACTGTGCCATCCTCATTCAGCTTATTTCTAAAAACCCATTTGGTACCGATGACATTTTTATGCTCTGGTCTAGGTACCAAAGACCATGTACCATTTCTCTCTATCTGGTCAAGTTCCTCTTCTATTTTCTTGAACCAGTCTTAATCTTTATGTGCCTCTTTGAATGATTTAGGCTCGAATTCAGAGATCATACATGAGTTTTCTCCGACCTTTCTTCTTGTAAGGATTCCTTCATCCTTATCTCCTATGATATGCTTAGGATCATGATTCAGCTTGACATACTGAGGAATGGTCTTAATAGATTCCTCTTGCTTTTCTTCTTCATCCTCATCTCCATCAGTATCAGCATCTACATCTACCGGTGTAGGAACACAGTTACTGGTACTTGGTTGACTGGCAACTGGTTCCCAGAAGGTTACAACCGATTCATTTACCGCTTTCTCATTGCCAGTTTCCTCAACTTTCTCAAAGGTTTCATCAACTCTTACATTGATGCTTTCCATAATTCTCCGAGTCTTATTATTGAAACACTTGAGAGCTTTGCTCTTGGTGGAATACCCTAGGAATATTCCCTCATCACATTTCGCATCAAATTTTCTCTGGTGTTCACTCCTCTTGATATAACATTGGCTACCAAACACTCTAAAGTAGCTAACCATAGGCATCTTACCAGTCCAATACTCATAAGGAGTTTTATCCTTACCTTTCTTGATGAGTACCTCGTTCATTGTGTAGATTGCAGTGCTCACTGCTTCTCTCCAAAAGGTGTGAGCGACCTTTCCTTGAATCAACATAGTTCTAGCTGCTTCAACCATAGTCCGGTTATTCCTCTCTACTAGGCCATTCTGCTGTCGAGTCCAGGGGGCATATAGTCACCTCTTGATGCCATGTTCTTCATAGTACTTGTTGAATTCATCAGAAGTGAATTCCCCTCCTTGATCAGTTCTCAGGCACTTGATCCTTTTACCGCTTTCCTTCTCCACTAATGTTCTGAAAGCTTTGAACTTTACAAAAGCTTCAAACTTATCTTTCAAGAATGTGACCCACATCATTCTTGAGCAGTCATCAGTGAGAATCATGAAGTACCTATCACCCTGCACACTCCTAGTTTTCATAAGACCACACAAATCAGTATGCACAAGATCAAGCAAATTATCAACAGTGAAAGGTTTACCTTTAAAGGTTGAGGAAGACATTTTCCCTAGTTGACACTCTCTGCACAAGGTATTTTCTAGTTTTCTCAACACCAGCAACCCTCTAACTGCGTTGATCTTGTTGGCCTTCACAATGTTATCAAAGTTTACATGGCAGAGTCTCCTATGCCATATCCAGCTGTCATCGAATTTAGCCATAAGACATGTACTTATATTTGCATTCAGCTGAAATAGGTTACCTTTGGTCTACATACCGGTGCCCACCAATTCACCATTCTTTCCTTTGATTCTGCACACTCCATTCTTTAATTCCAGAGTGAGACCACTATCATTTAGCTGGGCAACACTTAGAAGGTTGTGCTTGAGACCATCAACCCAATACACATTGTCAGCACTAATCTTTCCATTCAGAGAGATGGACCCTTTGCCTTTGACCATACATGGTGCATCATTACCAAAGTGAACCACACCACCATCATACTCTTGAACCACACCACCATCATACTCTTCCAAGGATAGAAACTTGCTCTGGTCACCAGTCATATGGTGAGAATAGCCACTGTCAATAATCCACTCATTGGAATTATCAAAGCGGTAGACAAGAGCCTTCTTGTCTGACACATCTTCCTTGACAACAACAAACACGATATTTTCATTTTCTCCATCTTCTAACTCCTCATCCGTGACACCTTCATCAACTGCCACAAAATAGTTTCTCCAGTTTCCTCCTTTGAATTTCTTGAACCTTTCCAGTTTGTCCTTATTGTCACCATTAGGACAATTTATAGCAATATGTCCATTTTGGTTACAAGAGAAGCATTTCAAAGGGAGCTTACCTCTATATTTATCGGTTCCTTTAGGAAGTTTCCTGGTAAGAAGGGCTTCAAATGCCATTGAAATCTCCTTATCGTCCATTTCTCTGCTCTGTCTTGGTTCACCACTAGTGCTAGCTTCTTTTCCTTTTCTAGATGGTACAACAGAAGGTTTAAAAGCTGATTCAATCTTTTGAACACTACCATCAAAACTATTTAGCTCATAGGATGTCAACTTTGCAATGATGGAGTCTAGGGATACCTTAGTCTTGTCTATTGATCTCAACTCCTGAATGTTAAATTCTGTGAGAAGCAAGAATTGAGCCAGGATCTGATGTCGGTCATAGATCACATGCAACTCCAAGCAATGGATGATCAAAGATCAAAATAGCTGAATGAAGATAAATCTGATATGAGAGAAAAATAGAGATAAAGAAGAGAATTTAGAGAAGACTCTCACCGAGCTATCACTTCACTAGTGAAGGTGAGAGTATATTGCTTATTATATAGAAAAATAATAGCATATACAACCAAGAGGTGCATTAACTCCCACCTCCATAAAAAGTGGGAGGTTTTACCTACTACCCCATAAAAGGTGGGAGGTTTTTACCTACTTGGTAAATGTCAAAATATGTGGCATAACCTCCTTACATGAAAACAAAAAAGGAGTTATAAGAGGTGGCACATAAGGCCAAAAGAGGGTGAGAAACCCAACTACCCCATAACCCACTTAGGAAATGACAAAATAGTGGTTATGAGAGGTGGCACAACAAGCCAAAAGAGGGTGTGTAACTCAACTACGCTTGTGAGGTGGAGAGTTACACATGTAGCTAATGTATTCCGCCACGTGTCCTCATATTAACCACACCTAATAACCTAAGCAAGCTTAATAATATATGTGTAGGAAAAATAAATACCCCCTAACATAAGGAAAATAAAAAAACCTACACTAACACCCCCCCTTAAGCGTAGCTTAGGTGGGTGAAAAGATGGGTCCCAGCAAATGAGGCCATGTTAGGTACCCATGTACATAAATATCCCCCCCAAAAGAAGAAGCCCCCCATAAGAGGAATAGACCCCCCCTAAATAGAGAGAGAAAGAATGAAGGACTAAGAAGCCCCTCCTGAAGTAGACACGTTTTGCATCCCAAGCAAAGATCGCAAATGAAGGAACTTGCTTTCAGTGAAAGGTTTGGTGAAGATGTCTGCAGTTTGCTTCGATGTAGAACAATACTTAAGATCAATGACGCCTTCCTGAATGAGCTCCCGAATATAGTGCATATGTATCTCAATGTGTTTCATCCTCTGATGATGAACTGGATTTCTTGAGATCTGTATAGCACTCTGATTATCACAAAAGATGATGGTAGGCTTTTTAACTGGAATACCAAGCTCAGTAAGAATATTTTGAAGCCAAATAGCCTCAGTGGTGGCATTGATTGCCCCTCGATACTCGGCCTCTGTCGATGAAAGAGAAATTGCAGACTGCTTCTTGCTCGACCAACAAATTGGACCAAAACCAAGTGAGAAGCAATACCCAGAAGTAGACTTGCGATCCTGAGAATCACCTGGCCAATCTGAATCCGTATATCCTACCAAGTCAATATCCACACCTGCTACATACTGAATTCCATAATTGTGAGTACCCTGAATGTAGTGGAGGATCCGCTTAGCTACTTTCCAATGCAACTCATGTGGCTCCTGCATGAATCTAGAGACCATGCCCACAGCATAACAAATGTCGCGTCTCGTATGAGTCAAATAAATGAGGCTTCCAACAAGCTGTTGATATAAAGTGCCATCAACCAAGGGTGAAGAGCACTTAGCCTCAAGTTTGACTCCTGACAAAAATGGAGTAGGTGCAGGCTTACAATCAGCCATGTGAAATCTAGAGAGCATATCAAGTGCATACTTGGGTTGTCTAAGGAAGATTCCTGAAGATGATTGAGTGATCTCAATTCCTAAGAAGTAATGTAGATGACCCAAGTCTGACATCAAAAATCTATCATGTAGAGCAATTTTCACTGCTTTGATGGTGGATGAGTGACTCCCTGTGAGTAACAAGTCATCAACATAGAGAACCAAAAATGTGAGAGTTTCATCCTGTTGCAGAATGTATACATTCGGATCAGAATGGCACCGAGTGAAACCAACTGTAAGAAGGAATGAGTCCATCTTGGCATACCAAGCTCGAGGAGCCTGTTTAAGGCCATAGAGAGACTTTTGAAGTTGACACACAAGTGAAGGATCCTGAACAAACCCCTGTGGTTGCTCCATGTAGATTTCCTCCTGAAGGTCACCATGAAGAAATGCACTCTTCACATCCATCTGATGAACTTCCCAACGATGGGCTATAGCTATAGCAAGAACAAGTCAGATGGAATTCATCTTAGCAACTGGAGAAAAAGTCTTAGAGTAATCAACCCCTGGAACTTGGGAAAAACCTTTTGCTACCAAGCGAGCCTTATACTTATCAACCAGCCCATCCGCTGCAAATTTTTTTCGATAGATCCACTTGCATCGAACAAGTTTCCTTCCCTTAGGAAGAGGAACTAAATCTCATGTGTGATTCCTTTCCAAGGAATTGAACTCTTCTTGCATTGCAGCATCCCACTCAGGAACACCTGAAGCTTCTCGAAAGGACTGTGGATCAGAAGCTGAGGTAATGAAGAGATGTGGAGCTTGCTGAAATTGTGACCTTGTTCTTCTAGTATCTAATGGATCACCAAGCCAATCTCTTGCTGACTCAAATGTTTGTCGAGCCCAAAGAGGCACTGAGGCTGGAGAGTCTGGGGGAGAATCATCAACCTCTGAATGATGACTATGAGAGGAATGTGAATCCTCATCATCACTGTCACCATCTGAAGTAGAGGAAGAAGACTCCTCATCAAGATTAGGAGGTCTAAGATCCACTGAAGAACTGCCATCATAATGCAATCTCTCCAATGTGATAGTGGATGGAGAAGTGGTATGAGAAGAACTAGAAGAACTCTCCTCAAAACGAACACTCCTCTCAATGAACAACTCATGAGTAGTGGGATGGAGAAGTCTATACCCTTTGACATCATCTGGATATCCAACAAATATGCAAGGCTTACTCTGCGGATCCATAGCCTTGCATTTTTCAGCTAGAATGTGGGCCCAGAGAACCAAACACTCTAAAGTGTTTAACTGTGGGTTTTCGACCAGTCCAAACTTGAAAGGGAGTTACCCCCTTCACAGCTTTATGAGGAACTCGATTTTGGATGTAACACGCACAGTTGATGGCCTCTGCCCAATACTGAGGTGCCAAAGACTTGGAGTGAATCATACAATTAGCCATCTCCTTCAAGGACCTATTCTTTCGTTCTGCTACACCATTTTGTTGAGGACTGTATGGAACTGTGTGCTGCATGTTGATACCTTCTGAAGCACAAAACTGTTCAAACTGATTATTAACATATTCACCCCCATTATCTGTATGCAAAATCTTGATGAACTTCCCAGATTATTTCTCTGCAAAAGCTTTGAAATCTAGAAAATTTTCAAAGACTTCAGACTTTTGTTTGAGAAAGTAAACCCATGTATATCTGGAAAAGTCATCAATAAATGTCAAGACATATCTAGCCTTGCTGAAAGATGGTTGTGGAAATGGTCCTGCCAAGTCACTATGTACCAACTCCAATAGTTGTGTAGCTCTCCAAGCTTTACCTTTATCATACTTCTCCTCTGGATGCTTACCAAGAATGCACCCCTGGCAAACTCCATCAGAAAATAAAATAGAAGGCAACCCTGAAACTATTTCTTGTTGACTGAGTTGTTGCAAGTAACGGTAGTTCAAGTGGCCAAACCGTTGATGCCACAAACAACTCACCTCATCTGCATGAGTGAGTAAAACTGTCGAAGGAGAGTCAGGAACAAAGTGAGAAAACTGATATTATCTAGAATGATGATCTGCTTTTCCCACAGCAACAGTAGACCCATTATGCATTTCGCTGATTACCACTGCATCTGATGTGAACTCAACTCGCTTGCCAGAACCAGTGTGAGTGATCTGATAAACAGATAGGAGATTAGTTGATAAAGATGGAACATAAAGGACATCTTGAAATGTTCCTTCACCCACATCAACAAACCCTCTCCCATGCACTTCAACAGGAGTGTCATCACCCATTAGGATGGAAGGCATAGAACATGGCTCTAAAGATGTGAAATCATCTTCTGAAGAAGCCATGTGGTGTGAAGCACCTGAGTCAATTATCCAAGAATTTGGTTGTGAAGCAATAGCAACTAGGGCCTTACCCTTTCCTTTCCCCTTACTCTTATCTATGTCCTTAGAAGATCCTTCCGATGAACTCTGTTTGACTGAATCAGGAACCTTGATATTATTCTTTTCAAGAAGATTTGAAAGGTGATCAATTTGTTTCCTTAAACACTTATGTTCATCATGACCAGGCCTCTTACAATAAGAACACTTGACCTTCTCCTTCTTAGGTTGTTCACCTTTTTATGAAGAGGTCTCATTGTCTGCTTTTGAAGTAGCAGATTTCTGATCTTTCTTCTTCTCTCCTTGGTTCTTTTGTTTCTTATCTTGCTTACTAGACCCTTTCTGTTCTTTTATGCCTTGATTTACAACTAAGGCATATGACTTAGAGGGCTTTATTGTACCCATTTGAACCAATTTGTCCTGCTCCCTAGTGAGTTCTGCAGCAAAATCATCTAAAGAAGGCATTTTGAATGTGGTACCTAGGCAACATTTGGTAGCATAAAATGTAGAAACAAACACTGAATAGTTAGGACCAAGCTTAGAAAGAATACTCAAGATCAGTTGCTTATCATCTTTCTTAGTTCCACACTATTCCAATTGCAATCTTATAGACTTAAGTTTAGTGAAGAAGTCTTGTATAGTATCAAAATTGGTTGGATTCAACCCTATGAGTTCATTCTCCAATTGATGACCTCTTAGTTCATCCTGCTTACCAAAGAGGTTTCCCAAAGTAGTCCATACTGCATTTGGTGTAGTAGCAGATTCAATGTGAAAAAGAAGGTCAGGAGAGACTGACATGCACAATGTACCAAAAGCTTCATCACATTTATTAAACCATTTAATCTTTTCTGCAGCATCTTGAGGTTCAGTTTCAAGTCCCATAGTAACACGATGATATCCATGTCTTTTCAGATATATTATCATCTTAGATTTCCATTCAAAGTAATTATATGGTGTTAAAAGTGGAACTGTAGATGCATCCATGATAGCAGAAAAGAAGATTGCAAAGAGTCAAGAAGAGTGCAAGAAAGAAGACACAAGAGACACCCCCCCTTTTCACTAGTCTTTGAAATCACCCCCCCCCCCAAATATTACAAGGTTGGCACTTTATAATTAGTGCATTTACAAGGCTTTTATTAGATTACAATGCTTTCTAAGGCTTTAATGGCCAAAATAGAAAGTTTAAATACATATAAATTTAACACAAAATCTGAAAAAATTAGCCTTATTGCTGCTCAATGTATCTTAATACCTTTCCAACAACTATTCGATTTTGTAAAATAGAGTTGTGAGAAGAAAGATATGATCTATAGAAGGGAAAAAAAATATGCAGCTGATTCAACCTGCAATATCTAACAAAGAAGGGTAGAATATTTCAATAAGACCTGCAATTATGAAGAGTTCTCATTTCCAGATTTCTGTCAAGTACTCATTTGCAAAAAACTGACACCCGAGGCAAAAGTTATGCAACTTTTAAGAAAGGTTGCTGAATTTCCCTGATAGAAAAACGACTTAAGCCTTGTTGAAACTCTATTTCTGAAAAAATTATTAATTTTCTAGAAAAACCCTCCAAAACCCAGAAGTTTTTCGATGCTGGGAACAAAACCCAGAAATATTTTTTTCTGAAAATAAACGGAAATTAGAAAACTAGGGCCGAAATGAAAACAGCTCTAGTAAAATATTTCACTCTGATTTTTTTTACTGTGTTCTCCAAACTCTGAATTTGGTGAAATAAAAGTCACTTATGATTTTCACAAGCCTTCTGGACACTCTGGAAAAGCTAAAGAAGCCTCCAATATTACCAAAAATGCTGCAATCACCCAGATCTCAAAGAACACATATATAAAACCAGATTTAACTAGAAACTTATTTTCCTTTAAACTGTTCCGATTCTCCAGATCACATGAAAATGCAGGAGAAGAGCATACTTGGTTTTTAAGAAAAATATTAGCTATCTAACAATCTCAAATCTCTCAAATAAATCAGAAAAGCAATGAGCTATACCAGACAACACGACTCTGATACCATGTTAAATTCTGTGAGAAGCAAGAATTGAGCCAGGATCTGATGTCGGTCATAGATCACATGCAACTCCAAGCAATGGATGATCGAAGATCAAAATAGCTGAATGAAGATAAATCTGATATGAGAGAAAAATAGAGATAAAGAAGAGAATTTAGAGAAGACTCTCACCGAGCTATCACTTCATTAGTGAAGGTGAGAGTATATTGCTTATTATATAGAAAAATAATAGCATATACAACCAAGAGGTGCATTAACTCCCACCTCCATAAAAAGTGGGAGGTTTTACCTACTACCCCATAAAAGGTGGGAGGTTTTTACCTACTTGGTAAATGTCAAAATATGTGGCATAACCTCCTTACATGAAAACAAAAAAGGAGTTATAAGAGGTGGCACATAAGGCCAAAAGAGGGTGAGAAACCCAACTACCCCATAACCCACTTAGGAAATGACAAAATAGTGGTTATGAGAGGTGGCACAACAAGCCAAAAGAGGGTGTATAACTCAACTACCCTTGTGAGGTGGAGAGTTACACATGTAGCTAATGTATTCCGCCACGTGTCCTCATATTAACCACACCTAATAACCTAAGCAAGCTTAATAATATATGTGTAGGAAAAATAAATACCCCCTAACATAAGGAAAATAAAAAAACCTACACTAACACTAAATAGCAGTAACCCTTATTGCATAGACCAGTAATAAGGATCTCAGAAATTTTCTTACCACAGCGGAATCTTCCATTTTACCACTTGCACTCTTGATATCTCCGACAATAGTTTTGATTCTTATTCCATAATGTTGAATGGTCTCACCTTCAACCATCCGCATGTCTTCACACTTCCCTCTAAGGCTTTCTTCCTTAGCTTGTTTTACATGCTCATCACCGCCATAGATATTTTCAAGAGTATCCCATACTTCTTTGGGATTTACTTTATCTTGGACATCAATAAACTCAATGTCAGATAAACTACTAATTAGGGCTTCCATGACTTGCCCATTCTCCAGCATCTCTCTCTTTTGGTCATCGGTGAGAGTACCGGTAGGGGAAACATAAGAATTCTCAACATAGCTCCAGTGTTCAGCACCCATACTTCTGATGTATATCTTCATTCTATCTTTCCATATACTAAAATTATCTCTGTTGAACTTTGGACCTTCCCTCTTCATCATTAGACTGGGATCTTTTCTTCTAGCGATTAAGCTTATAACACAGAGGACCTGGAGGATGCTCTAATACCAATTGATAACTCAATGATGAACGGATAGTACCAAACCGATACTGAGAGGGGGGGGGAGTGAATCAGTATAGACAAAAACACAATCCTAAACCGGTTTGTCAGTAGACACTGTACTTTGGCAGACTAACAGTAACATCGATCTTAAACAGAGTACAACTAACAAAACCCAGAATAACTAAGACAAGCATATACTGGTTAACACTTATCTTTTCATACAATCTAATACTTCATTTCTATTTCACCCTAGTGCATGAACAGGTAATCTATCATCAAAGATATATAAACAACTAGATCAACATGATTTACCTTCAGACACACATCACTTAAACCATCACATGAGACAAATTTTTCACATGGAAACCCAACTGGGAAAAACCACAATGGGGATGAATACCCACAAGCTATTTTTGAACTCTTTAGAAGTCCTCTCTATTAGGAGCCTTGTCCAATTAAAGACTGATACAATAGGTTTTGTTAGGAACCGATCCTATTAGGGATCACCTGATTAAGGGATGGCTAAAATACTCGGTTAAGGGTTAAACCCTGTTAAAGGTTACCTTGTTAGAGGATTTCAAGAACTCAATGGTTTTGAGTCACGTTGTTGAAGGATTTACAGTAAGTTGGTTAAAGCTACCCTGTTAAGGGATTTCCCAACTGTTGAAGTGGTTAGAGATCAACAAGTATTACAATAATCTAGTAACAACACTCAATGCCAATGCAGATCCGCTTTAGCTCCTCTTCACCTTTTGCACTTACACTCTGCAGGTATCACTTCTCTCCTCTAGTCTGGCAAGAATCACATATCCCTTCACTTGGATACACACATACAACTTTTGCCAACAACCTTAGAAAGAAACATGACATCAACCTTATAGGAAACAGATAGGTTGGTAGTATAGACCCTAAACCCTAAACTTGTTAGGTTAAGCAATTCAAACAGTTCAATCCTTACCATTGAGCACATTGCATTAAATGCAATAGTCTTGAACCAATCTCAATACATTCTCCAATCATTCATTTTCCACCGCTTTCATGGCGGCTGATAACCCATCATGTGTTTTCACCGTTTATAGGCTTGGCACATTCCCGAGGTAGATAGGAACAATCTCCTTCATGCAAGATCCTTCACGTGCACAAGGCTAATGTGGCAACATGATCTGTTCTTCGTTACAATGCTAACTCATCACACAAAGTCACCGGTTGAGTCACACAGGCTTGAAGCACTTCAACCGGAAACCCTAAAGTTGAGACTACCAACAGGTAGTCATACAAAGCTTTCATGTACTGGTTCCCATAATCACATGCCGGTATACCTTGAACAAACATATCGCTTTAGTTTGGCACATATACCGGTTCACAATGTTATACCGGTTCTCTCTTCTTTAGCATATTGACATCAATGACAACATACAATGTCATCATGTCCCCATACTGGTTCACATAATGCCAACAATAAGCTAAGATTTAAGCTAAAATTGAACATGATAACATTGCTAAAATGATAAAATAGAAGCTAGATGCCTATAGTAACAATGCATGAATGCAAATGAGATGAATCAATCGGGGGTCCTTTGAACTCCAAAATAGGGTCTATTTATAGGATTTCCCAAGGCTAGGGGTGAGGTGACAGGAATCAATGGTCAAGATTAAGTCTGAAGATGTCAATGGTTAAATTGGAGGTGATTGGCAAAGAGGTTTGATTAAAGGGAACAATTGGAGGTTGGTAGGAGAAGGGGTTGGATTAAAGGGGCCAATGTCATCTCCATGGTGACAAGTGTCAAGAGGCTTCTAGAAGAGGTTGGATGAAAGGGAACACTTAGTGACAAGTGTCACAAAGATTCTAGAAGAGGTTAGATGAAAGGGAACACTTAGTGACAAGTGTCACAAAGATTTTCTCATGAGAGGGTAAAGTGTTCAAGGAAAGGGGACATGTGGGTAAATGGAATGGGTTAGGTTTAGGAATGCTTGAAGTTAGGAGAATTTGAATTTAAAAATTCAAATAATAGGAAAAAGATAATTAATTTCAACAACTCATGAATTTGATTTGTTTTAATTAATTAAATGATTTTAGAAGAAATGAATTTGATGGAAGGAATTAATTAATCAAAGGGGATTATTGAAATGAACCTATTAAATAAATCCTTAGATTTATTAATAAGTAGATGAAAAAGGGGGATTTAATCAAATTGTTGATGAATTCAATTAAATTGGGGAGGAGGATTAATTAAATAATTACTTATTCAATTAATTATCTTCAGAGCATTTTTAGGTGTATATATTTTGCCCCTCTTTGAAGCGAGGTGTGATGACGAGTTGATTCAAAGAATAATCTCATTTTGATGATGATATTGGTTCGATAGGATGCCCCAACTCTTGATTGATAGATTATGGTATGTTGATCCCCCCTCGGGAGATGAATTGAGATTTGCAAGATTGATGTCCTGATTATAATTGATTTGATTTATGCAACTATGTTTGATGAAAATGCGAATTCTTCGATTACCCTAATTGATTAAATTGATAAGATCGAGATTTAGTCTAGTTTCAAGAATGATACCTCCTATATAAGACAAAGATGATCAAAGCGTCTAGTTTCAGGAAGGATACATCCTGTATAAGACCTGATCAGAATGTCTGGTTTTGGGAAGGATACATCCTATATAAGACATGATAGAGTTGATTGAGTTTGATTGATTGATTGAATTGATAAGGTTGATTAGATAAAGAACTGACAATTTGTTGATATCAAGTTGCAAAAAGATTCGGATATGCTGATGTTGATTCTGGTGAGAGGGATAGCATAAGATTTTTGTTGGGTCGACAATATCTGAAGATATATGAGTTATTCATCTGATTGTGTATACCCTTGTGATGATACTTTGATGATTCCTGTGATAGATTTAACCTTGGATAAAAGGAGCGTGTGGGATCCCATGCAAGAATGAAATGCAAGCTAAAATGCAAAGTTACGACCAGATCAGTCACTGGATTAGTTTGCATTTTTGTCATCATTGAGATTTTGAAATGTGGAAAGTGAGTGCAAACATCGATGGTATAATTAAACCATGATGACCTGAACACTTCTTTCCTAGATTTTGATATAGCAAGTTAGCACAAGCATTGAGGTATAATTGAACCAAGAAGACTTGAGTGTTTCTTGCATAAAATAGGAAGTATTAATCATTTCAATACACAAATCGGAAATATCTTCAATGATACTCCGATGATCATGTCCCGAGACAAATTTGCACATATTAATGATTAATTTTCAGACAATAGACAAGAAAAATATCATGTTCCTTCCTTGTTCCTCTAGTCAAAGACATCCTGGAGTCACTCAGAAATCATGATAGTGAAAAGCAATATAGAAAAGTTGAACAATCATGTTACAATCATTATCCAAAAATATATTATCCACTGAAAACTCTGTGATGTGCTTAGATTGACTTCGTGATAGCTTGATAATTGAGAGTCTGATCTCATGTTCAACGTTGGATGTGTCTCAGTTTTTGCTTGATAAGAGTTGTCTAACTGTTGTTCTACTTGTTTGATTTAGCTCAAAATGATCAATAGTTTGCTCCCAGCTAGGTGTAGGATTTTGCACCAAGCCTAGAAACAAAGTTGTTATGATATATCCAATGATCCAAACCATGGCAAGAAGCCACCTGGGATGTCTGCGTATGTACAAAGGCTTTATGATGATCAAAGCTGATGGAAAATGAATGAATGTAAGCGGGAAGATGCATGAACTAATAGATGGAAGAGCTAGCGGACAGATAGCGCTTGTTTGCCAGGTTTTGACCGTTTGTTTTTATTGCACTTTTTCTCATATTTGATTTTTTGATTTTTATTTATTTTTCACTGTTTTTGTTTTTTGATTTTTCACCGCTTTTTTTTTTTTTTTCTGATTTTTCACTGTTTTTTATTTTTCTGCTTTTTCAAACATAATTTTTTTCAGATGCATGCTATTGATAGGTTCCTCGAGTTGATCTTTGTCCTATGTTGATAGCTGATATGCTCTTGACCCAAATACTGTTGTGACCACAAATGGACCTAACCAGTTTGGTTCAAACTTTCCTTTCTTTTCTCGATTTGCTTGGTTGCATGGATTTTCCTTTAGAACTAGTTGTCCAACTTGAAAGACTCGTGGTTTAACCTTATGATTATAACTCCAACACATTCTTTGTTGATATACCTTTAGATGATCAAAGGAATTTTGTCTTTGTTCATGGATTAGTTCTAACTCTTGCAGTCTAGATACTCGTTGTTCTTCATCTGGGATTAGACCTTTTAATGATACACATAGAGAGGGTATCTCTACTTCGATTAGCAATATGGCTTCTGATCTGTATACAAGAGAGAAAGGTGTGGTAGTTGTTGGTGTGTGGATACTGGTACGGTAGGCGCAGAGAGCAGGGTTTAGTTGAATATGTCAATCTCTTCCAACACCATTCACTGTCTTTTTGAGGATTCTCAAAATAGTTTTGTTAGATGCTTTTGCCTGCCCATTTCCCTGTGGATAATATGGTGTGGAGAATTTGTGCTTGATTTTAAATTCTCATATAGCTCTTGTACATCCTGGTTCTTGAATGGTTGCCCATTATCCATGATAATGGTCATTGGTATTCCATAGCGACAGATGATGTAATTCAAGATAAATGCAGCAATTTGTTTTCCTGTGATGTTTGTGAGAGGTACAACCTCAATCCATTTTGTAAAATATTCTGTAGCTACCAGGATGAATTTGTGACCATTAGATGAAGAAGGATTTATCTTTCCTACTAGATCAAGACCCCATTGACAAAAAGGCCAAGATGTTGCTAAAGCATGAAGTTCTTGTGCTGGTGCATGAATCAAATTCCCATGGATCTCACATTGTTTGCATGTTCGGGCTATCTGAAAAGAATCATGTTCCATAGTCGGCCAATAATAGCCCAAGCGTATGAGTTTTTTCAAAAGGGTAAGACCACTTGCATGAGTGCCACAAATGCCATTATGGACTTCATATAAGGCCTTCTCAAATTCTTCTTGTTCGAGACATCTTAAGAGAGTACCATCTAGACCTCGTTTAAACAGGGTATCCGCAACGAGAGTAAAATGAGAGGATTGGTGAATAAACTTTCTCTTTTGATTTTTTGATAAGTCAGGAGGTAAGGTGTTATCTTTGAGGTATGTGTAAGTTTGGCCATAGCGAGAGGAATCATGCCCCACAAGGTGACAAATAGTTTAGGAATCAAGACAATTATGAGCAGGGTAAAACAATTCTTCCACCAGGAATTCATAATGTTGTTGATTTTCTTGTGTTTGAAGGAGATAAGCAAGTGTAGCCATGGCATCTGCTACTTTGTTGTCATTTCTTGGAATCTGCTGAAAATTTACTTTTACAAAATAATTTTTGAAATCATCAACCATCTTTTTATAAAGCATTATTTTTCGTCCTTTGTTTGATAGTCATCATTGACTTGATGAATGACGAGCTGAGAGCCTCCAAAGACTTGAAGTTGTGTAATATTCCATTCTATAGCCATTTTGATACCTGTTACCAAAGCTTCATATTCTACGGTGTTGTTGGTGCATGGAAAGATTAATTTGTATGCTTTTGGGATTGTATGACCTTGTGGTGTGATGAATAGAATACTTGCTCCTGATTCATGCTATGTTCCATTATTGATGCTTGCTCTCGGACTGATATTCGGGTGATGTATTGTAAGATATGGATCAAACCCTGGAATGTCTATATATGAACAGATAAAATTGATTTGCCACCTTTTGAAGGGTTCCAAATATTTTTGCCTTGCTAGTTTTGATAGAGAGATTGCTAGATGTAGATCAGTTGTATCAATGATAACTGCCTCTGCTAGTTCTATTAGGATAGATAACTTCTCTTGATAAAATTTAGGTAAGGTGTCAAATCTCCCATCCTCTGGTGCCTCGAGGAGGTTTTCACCGTTAGATACATCCTTTATTTTTACTTTTTCTTAGTCTAAAGTTGCCAATAAATGGTTTTCAGCATTATACCTGATAATGTTTTCTTGATTTTCACTTTTACGACTAGGAGATTTAACACTCACTTGACTCGAAGATACGTTAGTAGAGTCCCTGGTGAAAGTTGTTGCGGGTTTGATTTCATTAAGATATAAGGATATGGCCTGGTCATTCGGTAAGGAATTAATGGCAGTATGTCCTTCATTTTCCCAGTCCATAGGTTCATGAGGGATTAAGGATAAATGATCTTCAGGTTGAATTATGTCAAAGATATTAGGGGTCATGATAGAGATGTGAAAGCTTTCAATATGTATTTCCATGTCTAGAATGACCTCGCATAAGAAACTTCTGATCGTCCTTGGTTAAGTCCATGTCAACCGAAGGTGATTGTGATTCAAGTAAGCTAGTTCCTAACCTTTGTCCTACATATGCGTGAACTACATCGACTTCTACATCTTCTTCTTCCCTTTCAATTTCAAGTTGCTCTAGTTTGTTTTTCCATGATAGAAAATATTCTTCAGTCCCTTGATCTCTTAGTTGTATTTGTTTTTCCATGTTTGACAAAATTGATGCAAATGATTGTTCCTTGGATTGTGTGCTTGAAGCTATTGCCTCTCTGTTATTTGGAACAATGACCTCTTGAGCTGATTTCAAATTATTACAACATTGCAATGAATTTGAGTTTGCTGATATTGTGATTTCCTAACCATTATAGGGAAATTTTAAGCACTGATGACATGTTGATGTAATAGCTTGTATGTCATGTATCCATGGTCCTTCTAAGAGTATGTTGTATGGTAGGTCTAAGTCAAGAACTTGGCATGATGTGTCCTTCTACAAAGGTCCCACTCTGAGGGGTAATACCACAATCCCTTTAGAGTAATGTTCTTCTTCACCAGAGGCTTTGCTTTTTATCCTTTTTCGGGGATCAATTATATCTTCTAAATAACCTAGGGCACAGACAAGACTTAAAGAGCATATGTTCAAGCCAGCTCCCTCATCTATCAAGACACATTTAACAAGCATTCTATGAATTAGGACTTCAATTTGCAAGGAAGCACTATGGGGATGTTGCAAGGAATCAATGCTTGGATATGAAGGAGATGGGCTTTGAATAAGATCCTCTGAAATAGGTTTGATGGCAATTATGGATATCCCTTGGTGAACTTCATCTTTGGATGTATTCTTTGGTGATGATGCTATGGAAGATTATTGCAAGCTTTCAAGAGGTGTAGGAATAGATGCCTTTGGAACGTTAATTTACTTATGGGGGGATGAGCCATTGCTAGACATAGGTGTACGATTTTGATCTTCTTTAGCCAAATCCTTTAGGGATCTCTTTAAGAGGTACATAAAAGAGCCACCTTTCTTTTGAGATGTATTTAAATCCTTGTGAGGTTTTAACATAGTTGGATTTTGATTTTGAACTTGTTTGATTTCTTTGATATGTTGACTTGTTACTTGTATTTTTCTTTGGTATGTCATGTTGATATGATTTTCAGCTATTTCAAATGTTTCTATTTCCATTTCAGGGGTTTGATTGTCTAAAAGTTGTTTTGATAAGTGATCAATGGTCAATGTCAAGGCAATAGAGTGATATGACACTAAAAGAGGATTCAAGTGTTTAAAAGTTTGCAAGTTTTTTGATCTTCGGTTTAGGAGTGCAATGATGATGATTTGATAAAACCAAGTCTAGTAGGAATGATATATCCTACGACGTGGGACAAGATTATCCTGACCAAATGTTTCAGTTTCATGATAAAGGATGATTGATCCTGATGAGAAACTATGCTCAAGTGATTAGTTTACCAAAAAGGGTGATAATGCACTTTGAGATGTTTAGATTTTGAACTTGTTGAGGGTGAGCACTTGAAAATCTTAAGGTGTATATTTCTAGAATTTGATTTGACAGGTGATAACTTGATCAAGAAAACCAAGCAGACAATTTAAGCACTGAACGATAGATAACAGATGTTTATGATTACTGTAAACTGATCAAGCAAAATGACAGACCTGAAAAAGTCATGCAAAGCAGTAGCTCTAGACTGATAAAAACATAGACTCGTATGACAATAGTTCATGAACCATACAACAAAAGATACAAGACCAGACGACAAATCATAAATTTCCTTTGAAAGAGCAGAGACTCGTATGGAAAAACTTTATGAACCATACGACAAAACATATTCCTCGTACGACAGATCACCTGACTCGTACGATAGAGAACAGGACAATGAAAAATATGTTTGTTTTGCCAAATTTGATTAGTGAATTTTGATGTTTTGCTTTTGTTTTCTAGTTTTAACTATCTGAGTTTTTAATTTAGGGATGAATACATAGCAGACATGCGATATGATAAAGTGACTCCAATCAAGCTAAACCCTAAGGAAATTGGCTGAGAATGAAAACCTTTGCTTGTTGACTTAGGTACACACCCAATAGCTAATCAGAATACGACCACTGAGCATCACGCAATGGATTCTTAACATCGTATTATCCAACTCCAAATGCTAATGGGGGCACGATATGGCAAGTGTCTTGGGAGAGTTACTATCTCTCTTGCACAAAGATTATCACCCTTTTGGAGGTGAATCGGGTAGCTTCTATTTTAACCGACACTAGTAAGGGATCCGTTCAGCACATCAGGGTATAATACTCAATTAAGAGGTCTCCCAGCCTTGAAAACCAAGGTTTGATATACCCAAAGGTACGAAGGAGAGCTATTCTCGAGCACTACCACTGACTTGATTTTTATCAAATCATATTTATTTTATAGTGGGTTGGATTACTTGGCGTTAGCCGTTCCCACTTAGTTCACTCTCCTCACACCGTCCATAATGGCTTTAGGAGTTTTTAGCTCCTCGGGAGGGTAGGCCTGCTAAAGATATGCACTAATGAAAGCAAAAGATGAGTCTAGCTTTCTGATCACCTAAGAAAGGTGAGAGCATACTCGCATATCATAAAAAACACAACATACATGATTGTTCATTTTTAGCCAAAATCAAGTGTGCCTAAAAAACTTTAATGAATACACAAATTTTTGTTGAATTCTTTTAGGCAACCTACAAAATAGATCCATTAGTAGTCATAGATTGGTTTTTGAATTTGGTCTTTTACAAGCGTATCTTTGACAATCGTTCTACAAAAAAGAGTTAGGACAAGCGTGAATTTGGATTACAAATACGTTAAATTTGTATTTGTGAGAACTATTCAGGATATTAGAAAGATATATGCGAGGCTCCAACCCCACGGTGGGCGCCAAAATATCATGTATCCGTGAAGTGTGTACCTGTTATACCTACAGCTGCAACACAAAACACTCAATAAATCATTACAAGAAATGGTTAGAAAATTAATCAACAAAAGATAAACCATAGCTAAGCGATCTATTGCCTCCTAGTAAATGCGAGTATGAATTTGCTCTCAGATCTGGTTAGCAATTCCAGTGACTTGACTACACTTAAATGGAGGATTTAAATGATGAAGATTCATGATCTAGAAATGATAGCATGATTAAGCTATATGACTCTATGATATTGCTATGAAATAAGCTAAGATTTTAGCTAAAATTGAACATGATAAAATTGCTAAAATGATAAACTAGAAGCTAGATACCTAGAGTAACAATGCATGAATGCAAATGATATGAATCAATCGGGGGTCCTTTGAATTCCAAAATGGGGTCTATTTATAGGATTTCCCAAGGCTAGGGGTGAGGTGGCAGGAATCAATGGTCAAGATTAAGTCTAAAGATATCAATGGTTAAATTGGAGGTGATTGGCAAAGAGGTTGGATTAAATGGAACAATTGGAGGTTGGTAGGAGAAGGGGTTGGATTAAAGGGGCCAATGTCATCTCCATGGTGACAAGTGTCAAGAGGCTTCTAGAAGAGGTTGGATGAAAGGGAACACTTAGTGACAAGTGTCACAAAGATTCTAGAAGAGGTTAGATGAAAGGGAACACTTAGTGACAAGTGTCACAAAGATTTTCTCATGAGAGGGTAAAGTGTTCAAGGAAAGGGGACATGTGGGTAAATGGAATGGGTTAGGTTTAGGAATGCTTGAAGTTAGGAGAATTTGAATTTAAAAATTCAAATAATAGGAAAAAGATAATTAATTTCAACAACTCATGAATTTGATTTGTTTTAATTAATTAAATGATTTTAGAAGAAATGAATTTGATGGAAGGAATTAATTAATCAAAGGGGATTATTGAAATGAACCTATTAAATAAATCCTTAGATTTATTAATAAGTAGATGAAAAAGGGGGATTTAATCAAATTGTTGATGAATTCAATTAAATTGGGGAGGAGGATTAATTAAATAATTGCTTATTCAATTAATTATCTTCAGACCATTTTTAGGTGTATACACTATCAATTATTTAAATTTGCTTAAACATTTCAAGGGTCAAGGTTCTTGTCAGTTACAAATATAGGAAACCTAAAAGGCTCCTTAGCAAAATCACACATCCTTTGGAAGACAAAGTTTTCCACAAAAAACTACTCACACAAATGTTTGCTTTCTTTTATTCATGTGACTTGTTTCATTATAAGCCTAGCAGGGTAATCTTGCTAATACAAAAATTGAAGAGCTAGAGTTAAAAACAAGTCAAAAAAGGCATAACAATCATGTGTCTTAAGAGTAGATGAGTCCATAAGCTAATTAGTTTTCTCTTGATTGATGTGTCAATCACGTCTAAATGCATATTCCTTTGAAAATATTCAACATTTTGATAAAGAAGCATATGAGATAGAAAAAAAGGGTACCTAAATACATATGAATTATCATAATTTTGTAGTTGTTGGAAAATATCCTCTATGATAATGTCTACAAAATTGTACCAAAAAGGATCATTCTATTTTCTAAGCTTGTAACCCAAGACAAGTTCAAACTTCTATACCAAATAATCACAATCAAATCCATAAATGAAATCCAACATTGAAAACGTGTCTGACATGTCATCCCAATTTTTTTTGATACCTACAGGGAAACAAGGTCACTCTATTTCATCTATGCTTCTATTCATCTCATCATTACAAAAAGGAAGCACTATATCTCTATGAGACTAGTAACATTCTAAATTTTTTCTATTGAAAGTATATACCATTGCTTGGTCATAAGGGATGTAAAGTATATCCCTAATGATTTCCACACTAATGACAAGATTTAGTTCCCTGCCTCAGATAACCCTTGCATGTTTGTCAAAATTTGTTGTCCAAGCATCCACCAATTCAAGGCATGGATATACTAGGAGTACCATTTATTATGGGAGGTTGAAATGCCAGAGTCAAAAGCCTAGAGACTCATAGAGGTTTTTATGGTTCATCTACAACTCAAGCTCATTCATTTGGTTGGAAAAATCCTTCACTAACTTTGGGTCTTTTCAGTTTTTGGCTTAAGGGTGTTTTCAAGGGTAAATTAAGCATAAACAATATAATCAGATTATCAGAGTGAATCACCAACTCTAATATAATTAGAAATTACTCCTAAATGATAATAGAATGATGCAAAATCAATTGAAATAAAGAATGAACTTTAATTAAACTCCCCCAATTGATTTGACAAGGCTTACATTTCTCTTCTTTGAATTGTGTATGAAGGTGGCTCTTAGGCATTGCACTGAGATTCCTCCATAAAGTACACAATTATTTTGAAGACTGTGATTCTAACTTTGATTTGATAAAATGATGTTGTCTATATAGATTTTTAACACAGATGGGGTGGGATTTTGAACTCAAGTCTTTATTGAGAGTGAACTGATTTAGATTGATCAGTGAACTAATCTTGATTGATTTGTTAACTCAAGAGATTGAGTAGTCAACTAGGTTGATTGTGATGGTATGATGAAAGAATAAGTATCCAGATACTAAGAGGGGGGGGGAGGGTGAATCAGTATACTAAAAAAATGATACAAACTTCCTAATCTCAAATTCAAACTCAGAAAGTAAACTTTCACTATCAAGATCAATACTCAACATCAATCGGTTAACTGTTATAGCAACTTAACAGTAAACAACTTCAATCTTGTAAACATCAAAATTCTTAATCATATCTCAACATATTCAATCTCTCGATGCTTCCAGTTATCATGCCTTATCAAAATAGTTAAGTAATCAATCAAATAAGATCATAACCATAAAAACATTCACCACTTGACACAAATGTTTATACGTGGAAAACCCAAATAGGTAAAAACCATGGTGAGATGAGACTCACAAGGATAGGTATCTAAAGTTCACACTGTTAGGAGCCAAGCCTATTAAAGCTTTTACAATAAGTCATGTTAAGTACTGATTCTGTTAGGAATCACCCAGTTAAGGGATTTAAAAAATGCCTTGATGAAAAAGAAAAATACCCTGTTAGGAGTAACCTCAATAGAGGATTTGAGAATCCAAGCTAATGGACCACCTTGTTAGAGGATTTAATAAGTAACCAAGCTTGTTATAGCTTACCTGGTTAGGGGATTTCAATTTTGTTGTAATTGTTAGAAAACAACAGGTTTTGTTGGTTTACCTGAATAACACTACATTTGCTTGATCAAATCCTTTTAAGCTTCAATCTGCCTTTACACAAACTGCAGATCCATTCTCCAGTTAGGAAACCACACACTCAACTGGTTTTCAGCCAACACTTTGCCAACACTTTTACAAACAACTTCATCGACCTTAAATACAAATCAATTAGGTTGGTAACACAACAAAAACCTAATTCTCTCATAGCGATTACAAACAAGTCGATTCAAACTTGACCGTTAGAAATTATAACAATATTTTCACTTCTTCAAGAAAATTCCAACCGCTCCATGATCACCACTTCATCAAACTTTGTAACTCATCACGCGCTATGCATTAGATGCAATCCATTTTTCTCATTCTCTAGACAATCATACAAACAAACAAACAAACGTGCCAAAACAATCTGAACTTATCCTCATTCAATGATCACATGTGTCACCATCATTACCGCTCATCATTAGATCTTAAACCAACAAACTTGATCGGCTAGGGTTTAACAAAAAAACAACCAGTAGGGTTTACCGGTTACATTGTCTAGAAAAGGGTTTAGCCTTATACATCGGTTTATTGGTTCAACTCACAAACTAACATACAGGTTTACAACATCTTCCTCAAAGCTCTTCCTTCTGGTTACAAGCCAATACCAATAATAACAACAATATCAACAATATCATAAATACCATTACTGGTTCAATTGACATCAATGACAATATAACATATCATTAATGCAATCTTCATGAAAATTCCAAAAATCTCCCCCTTTGGCATTGATGGCAATACAAATATCAATGCCTCTGATTGTTGTTGTGATTGGTGAATAGGAATCCTGGTTTACATTACCAAGTATTCACCATGCTCTATTTGTCATCGGCCTGACACTGGTTTCCCTTTGCCAGTCACATATTTATTCTCCTCAATCACATTATTCTTCTCCCCCTTTGACAACAATGCCAAATTGAAAGTAAAACATGTAATGTCAATTTTTTACTATGCATCAACAACATACTGTAACTTGATGCTCCCCTTGTGGAATACATCCACTTCATCATCAATCCATGTAAAATTTTACAAGTAATTCAGGGACTGATGCAATTAGCATCATGCTCAACTAGCTTCATGAAGAGGGACAACCCGCAACTGACTTCTAAGATACTCAAAAGTAGTCTTAGGCAGAGGTCGGTAAAGATATCTACAAACTTCTCCTCGGTAGAAACATGCTCTAAGATAACATCTTTACTTTGAACTTTTTCCTTGAAAAAGTGATACTTCAATTCAATGTGCTTAGTCCTTGCATGCAAAACAGGATTCTTAGAAATATCAATGGCACTTGTATTATCACATAAAATCTTTATAGGTTTTGAGATCTTCATCTTAAAACCTTCCAAAATGTGCCTCATCCAAATAGCTTGTCTACAATTCATGTAAGCTACAACATACTCGGCTTCAAAAGTAGATTGTGAGGTACAACTCTGCTTCTTACTACTCCATGAAACTAGCCTTCCTCCTAGAAAGAATTCTCCACCGATAGTACTTTTTCCGGTCATCAATATTTCTATCCCAATCAACATCAGTGTATGCCTTCAAATCAAAGTTTCCTCCATTTAGATACCATAATCCATAGTCAATTGTACCTTTTAGATATCTAAAAATTCTCTTTGTTGCTATCAGGTGTGCTTCCTTTGGATTCTTCTGAAATCTTGCAACTATACCAACCGCATGGGCAATATCCGGTCTGCTATGAACAACATAGTGTAATTTGCCAATCATTGACCTGTATTCCTTTTCATCAACAAGCTTAGATGCGTCCTCTTTGGACAACTTACAACCTGTAACCATTGGTGTTCCAATTGGTTTACAGTCACTCATGCCAAAAGTCTTCAAAACCTCTTTCACATACTTAGATTGAGTAATGAAAATACCATTCTTCATTTGTTGTATCTAGAAGCCTATGAAATTTTTTATTTTCCCTATGAAAGACATTTCAAATTCATTTTTCATTTCATCTGCAAAACTGTTGCTCATGACATCATTACCTCAAAAAATAATATCATCAACAAATACTTCACTAACCAGTATTTCATCTCCTTCAGACTTGAGATAAATATTACTATCATCACTGGTTCTTGCAAAGCCTATCTTCATCAGATGTGTATGAAGCCATTCATACCATGCTCCGGGTGCCTTCTTTAATCTATACAAATCTCTATGCAATCTGCATACCATGTCTTTCTCATCTGTCAATGCATAACCATCAAGTTGCTCTATGTATACCTCTTCTTCCAATATCCCATTAAAAAAAACAAACTTAACATCCATCTGGTATACCTTGAACTTAGTATGGGATGCAAATGCAAGTAAAGTTTTGACACCTTCCAGTCTTGATACTGGTGCAAAAGTTTCACCATAATCTTCTCCTTCTTCTTGGGCATAACCCTTGCAAACTAATCTTTCCTTGTTGTGAAATACAACACCATCTTCATTTAACTTGTTTCTAAATACCCATTTAGTACCTATAGCATTTTTTCTACCAGTCGGGGTACCAGGGTCCAAGTGTTGTTATTCTCAATTTGATCCAATTCCTCCTCCATAGCTTTAACCCAATAATCATCACCAAATTCCTCCTTAGAACTTCTAGGTTCAATGGTGGAGATAATGCAAGAGTTCTCTCTTATTCTTCTTCTAGTTAGTACTCCAACATCCTTATCCCAATAATCTGGTCAGGATTGTGGTTCAGTCTCACATACCTAGGAATAACATGATCATTCTCTTTAGGTTCAACTTCTTTATTATCATCTTCTTCTGAATTTATTTGTTCCGGTTGAACAAGTACATCAAGATTTGCTTTACTGATTTCTAATTTAACAGGTTCAGGTTCCAAAAGAAAAATGAAAGGATCTTCATCCTTTTTCTTTGAACTGGTTCCATCTAAGACTTCAGGACATTCATCTACATGAACATCAACACTCTCAACAATTCTCTATGTGCGGTTGTTGAAGCATTTATAGGCCTTACTCTTGGTGGAATAGCCAAGAAATATGCCTTCATCACTCTTAGCTTCAAACTTGCTAATGTAATCACCTCTTTTAATAAAAAATTTGCTACCAAATATCTTGAAATAGATAATATCAGGTGATCTCCCATACCAATATTCATAAGGGGTCTTGTCCTTACCTCTTTTCATCAGAACTCAGTTCATTGTGTAGACAACTGTACTTATAGCATCTTTCCAAAATGTTTTCACTATATTTCCTTATATCAACATTGTCCTAGAATTTTCAACCATTGACCGGTTGTTCCTCTCTGCTATACCATTCTTCTATGGTGTCCTTGGTACAGATAGTTGTTGTTTGATACCATTCTCATCACAGTACTTAGTGAATTCCTTAGAAGTAAATTCACTGCCTTGATCTGTTCTCAAACATTTTATCTTTTTGCCACCCTCTTTCTTAGCTAAGGCCCTGAATGCCTTGAACTTACCAAAGCTTCATTCTTATCCTTCAAGAATGTGACCCACATCATCCTTGAACAATAATCAGTGAAGATCATGAAATATCTATCACCTTGAATGCTTCTTGTTCTTATTGGTCCACATAGATCTGTATGAACCAAATCTAACAAGTGCTCTGTTGAGAAGGACTTGCTCTTGAAAGTTGAAGAAGTCGTCGTTCCTAACTGACATTCTCTACAAAGATCATTAACTGGTTTGTCTAGTTGAGGCAGACCTCTTATTGTCTTGGACATGCTCACTTTAACAATGTTATCAAAGTTTATATGACAAAATCTCCTATGCCAAAGCCAACTATCATCTATCTTTGCAATCAAATAGTTGTTAACTTTAGGATTAAGATTAAATAGATTACCTTTGGTCTATTTCTTGGTTGCAATCAATTCACCTTTGTTGTCAAATATTTTGCACATACCATTTCTAAACTCTAGTGGGTATCCTCTGTCATTAAGTTGTGCCACACTCAGAAGATTGTGCTTTAGGCCTTCAACCCAATAGACATCGTCATCACTGCTCTTCCCATTAAGAGAAATAACTCCCTTACCTTTAACCATATAGGGTGAGTCAATGCCAAATCTGATATCTCTTCCTTAATAGCTACAAACACAATATCTTCACTAGCATCATCATCAGATTCTTCATCAGTAATACCACTGTCAATTGCTATAAGACAATCTCTCTTGCCTTTTCCCTTATACTTCTTGAATTTCTCTCTCTTGTATTCATTTTCACCATTAAGACAATTAGCTGCTATATGACCAATCTTGTTGCATGCAAAACACTTTAAAGGTAGCTTATCTCTATATTTCCTAGTGCCTCTAGGGAGTCATTTTCCCAACAATTCTTCAAGTTTCACTAAGTTGTTTTCATCATCAGCATCTCTGCTGGATCTAGATTCATAGCTATGACAAGTATCTCTACTTTTTCTTACAGATGGGTTAGAGACAGAAGCTCTGAGTGCAGATTCTGATTTTTGTACACTACCATCATAACTGTTTAATTCAAAAGCAGTAAGTTTGCCAATGATAGAGTCAAGAGACCTTAGTTTTGTCGATGGACTTTAGCTCCTGGGTGAACTCATAATACTAGTTCCCACTTTTTGACCAACTTTGACACTTAGATGAACATTTTGAAAAAAACCTTCATTTTCCAAAACCTATAACTTTTAAACTATTAATAATTTGAAGATGATGTAAACTAATGATTTGTAAAATCTTGTTTGTAGATTCTAAATATATTTTTTAATTTTTTTTTTGTATAAAATTTTATTGATTTTTTCATCTCCCTCAAAAAGTAGTTTTTTACAGCAAACAACGTTTTTTAAGAGTGATGTACATCCCAAAATGCATAACGTTTTTTTCTATAAATTATTAAAAACTTAATTCTTTTGAATTTTGGTTTGTAACATCAATACCTAGGGTATTTAGTTGGTTTGATAGTGATATGTTGAATATTTTTTATTTTATTAAGTTTTGAAGTCCGACTAATTATAATTTAGATATAGGTGTACGTTTGAACACATAACGTTTTCTATATATATCAAAATTCAATTTTATTTTTTTTGTTAGAAAGAAGACATCAATACCTAGTGCATAGATATTTTTCAGATTTTTTTAAATTAGTTTACTATTTTTCCCAATGCATTGAACAAAGAAGTTAATGTTCGGTGAAAAACCTACATTCATAAGAAAGAAAATAAAAATATATTAATGAAATTAAATATATTAAAAATTACACTATTTGGAAAGTTTATAATAAGGACTAAATACTTTTAAAAAAAAAATCTAAATGAATTCATTTGACCCCCAAAAGCTAATGTAAAATTGGTTTTTTATCAGCATTTGATAGATGCAAAGGAGACTCCATTGCAAGTATGATTTAGAAGTAGAGAGGTTCTACCTAAGAAATTTTGATCTAGGAGCCTTTGATCTAATTCTCTTAAATTAATTATTGCAAATGGGACCTCTTAAAGCTTAAATCATTATATATATTTTTAAAAATGTATGATTTCAACAAAAATCAGGATGTACCAAAAATTGGGAACCAACATTGTGAGTTCACCCTCCTGAATAGCTACAACTCAGATAGCATAGACCCGTAGCAAGGTTCTCGATACCTTACTGATCACTATGGCATCTTCCACTTTCCCCCCTGCACTCTTTATTTCACCAACTATCTCTTTTATCCTTTGACCATACTGCTGGATATTCTCGCCTTCAGACATTCTCATGTCATCAAACTTTCCTCTTAGGCTCTCCTCTTTAGCAATCTTAACATGTTCATCACCGCTATAGATCTCTTCAAGTTTTTTCCATACTTCATATGTTGTTTTAAGACCATGAACATCTACATATTCAACATCAGACAAGGAACTGATAATAGCCTCCAATGCTTGATGATTTTCTTGTTGTTCTTTCTTCTGATCATCAATCAGGGTTCCAGTAGGTGTGATATACTTAGTTTCTACATGATCCCAATACTGACTTCCTAGAATCTTAATGTAAATCTTCATTTTGTCGCTCCATATCCTATAGTTATATTTGTTGAATTTCAACCTTCTTTCTTCATCATGATCTACAAGATCTTTTCCTTAAGCTGTTAGGCTTTTAGGTTAAAGAGGACCCGAGACGCTCTGATACCAATTGATGGTATGATGAAAGAATAAGTATCCAGTAGAATACTGAGAGGGGGGTGGTGGGGGGGGGGGGGGTGAATCAGTATACTGAAAAATTGATACAAACTTCCCAATCTCAAAATCAAACTCACAAGGTAAACTTTCACTATCAAGATCAATACTCAACATCAACCGGTTGACTGTTATAACAACTTCAATCTTGTAAACATCAAAATGCTTAATCATATCTCAACATATTCAATCTCTCAATGCTTCCAGTTATCATGCCTTATTAGAATAGTTAAGTAATAAATCAAATTTGATCATAACCACGAACACATTCACTACTTGACATAAATGTTTATACGTGGAAAACACAAATAGGTAAAAACCACAGTGAGATGAGACTCACACGGATAGCTATGTGAACTAATCTGAAGTTCGCCCTGTTAGGATCCAAGCCTATTAAAGCTTATACAATAAGTCTTGTTAAGAACTGATTCTGTTAGGAATCACTCGGTTAAGGGATTTATAAAATGCCTTGATGAAAAAGAAAAAATACCCTATAAGGAGTAACCTCGGTAGACGGTTTGAGAATCCAAGCTAATGGACCACCTTGTTAGAGGATTTAATAAGTAACCAAGCTTATTAGAGCTTACCTGGTTAGGGGATTTCAATCTTGTTGTGATTGTTAGAAAATAACAGGTTTTCTTGATCTGTCTAAATAGCACTACATTTGCTTGATCAGATCCTTTTAAGCTTCAATCTACCTTTACACAAACTGCAGATCCATTCTCCGGTTAGGCAACCACACACTCAACTAGTTTCCATCCAACACTTTGCCAACACTTTTACAAACAACTTCATCGACCTTAAATACAAATCAATTAGGTCGGTAACACAATAAAAACCTAATTCTCTCATAGAGATTACAAACAAGTCGATTCAATCTTGACTGTTAGAAATCATAACAATCCTTTCACATTCTTCAAGAAAATTCCAACCGCTCCATGATCACTGCTTCATTGGGCTTTGTGACTCATCACGCACTATGCATTAGATGCAATCCACTGTGCTCATTCCCTAGACAATCAAACAAACAAACAAACAAATGCGCCAAAACAATCTAAACTTATCCTCATTCAATGATCACATGCGTCGCCATCATTACCGCTCATCATTAGATCTTAAACCAACAAACTTGATCGGTTAGGGTTTATTAAAAAACAACTGGTAGGGTTTACCAGTTACATTGCATAGAAAATGGTTTAACCTTATACACTGGTTTACCAGTTCAACTCACAAACTAACATACTGGTTTACAACATCTTCCTCAAAGCTCTTCCTGTCGGTTACAAGCCAATACCAATAATAACAATATCAACAATATCATAAATACCATTACCGATTCAATTGACATCATTGACAACATAACATATCATTAATGCAATATTCATGCTAATGCCAACAGATTGGCCAAATGAATCAATTGATTAGTCATTTGATTGAGTTGATTGAATAGAAGACTGAATTGATTGGAGAGATAAGTGAATTGATTGATCAGTCAAAAAAGGTGATTTGGAGTGAAAAGGGGTGAATGGAGAGTTAACTGAGTTAACTAATTAGTCAACCAATTTGATCAATCAATTATGATTTCAACATGTGTTGTAGAATTTTGAAATTGAATTTGATTTTCATTTTCAATTTGGATTTGAATTTGGACTTTCGAATGCTGAAATGCACATGAAATTAACTGAAATTCAAATTTGGTGAAATGTTAATTTGATGACTTGGAATTGGATGAAATTAATTGAAATCCATATTTGGGGAATTGTGAATTTGAGAGAAATGAAATTAGATGGAATTATTTGAAATTTGAATCTAAGGAATCGGAGGAATAAGTTAATTAATTTAAATAATTTAAATGAAATTACTTACACATTAGAAATAGGATTAATTAAATAGTAAAGATTATTTAATTAAGGAAATTAATCGTAATTAATTAAATAATTAATATTTAATTAATATTTGAGAAAGTGATTTGATTGATTGATTAATTAAAGAATAGAAATTCGATAATTAGAAATGTTGAATGAGTTGATTGTGTTAGTTTAGAAGAATAATTATCTGAATTAAATAATTAAAGAATTACTTAATTAATTCAGACGAATAATTAGCGTATGATGAAAAAGACATTTTTCAGTGTCTACATTTGCCCCTCTTTGACACAATGTCGGAACGATGTTGTTTCAAAGAAAACGAAAAATTTATGTCCTGGTAACACTCATAGTGTAAATATGCCCCCTCGAAAAAAGTGGTCAATTTTTTTTGAATTGAGACCATTTTTTTGATATCGTGGTAGTGAGGAACCATGTGAAGTTTCATTCAATTTTGAGTTCGTTTGACTGTGCTACAAGTGCGTTGAATTTTAGATGGACCGCGACCATTAGAGAGGTAAAAAACCTAACTTTGAGCTATAAATAGTGATTAGGCCCTTTAATTAGCTCATTTGCATTCATTTGATTTTGTGGCACTTTACTTGATTTTAGTGTTTTCCTGCGACTTTGGAGCATGATGGCCAGCCACAGAGCAAGATTTCACTTGTCCGATCGAGTGTTTTCATATCAGAGACCACCCGACACTGGAGGCCCGGAAAGTTTTCTAAAAGTTTTCCTCATTTTTGCTTGTTTTTTCAAAAAAAATCACGTTTTTTGTGTGAGAATTTTTTTTAATTTAATGTGAAATTGCATGTCAATTTGTTTGCAATTGATTTAAATGATATACATTTGCATTTATTAATTTGCAATTATTAATTTGCCTCACAAATGTGTTTAGTAGTGCACATTTGCTCTAAATAGTTCGCATTTAACTATCTTCATTGTATCTGGTTCGCTATTGATATTTTTGTGTTTTCTCCAAAATATATGAGTGGATATTCATCATGTGAATATAGTATTTGATATATTTATGTGTTTCATCTTGTAGGCACATTACCCTGTTCTAGTTGGTAGGCAGATGAGGCCAGATGGTCTCGAGCATCGCTATGAGCTTATCGATGAGGAGACTACTTTGACTAGACATTTATGTTTATATAACATATTGCACTTGCCAAAGATAGCCAATAGGGCCATGATTACTGCTTTAGTCGAGCGATGGCATTCTGTGTAATGCTCCACTAGGAAACCCCGAAGGGATAAAGCTAAAGCACACAAATGAAGTGCAAATATTTATTTTTTAAAATAAGACACAACATAAAGATACAATGAGTTATCAAAAGCTTCGATAACACAGTGGAAGACTAAACACAACCTAAGGAGTTTCCCAACGTGATTACGTAACTTAACATCTAACTCAACTCGCGACGTCTGACCCAATAAAACAGGTTAACTTAATTTCACGTTATTACTTTAAACAGGGATATAATTGTTTAGTAATTTAAAGTTATAGATAAATAAAACACGTTCATCCATTATGGTTGAAGATGAGTCTAACATGAGGAAATCTACTCATTGAAGTTAAAATATAGATAACATATGAATTCATCCATTAAGGTTAGAATATAGTTAACTTGATGAAGTTCATTTATTAAGGTTAAGATGTAGGTAATACGATGAGTTCATCCAACAATTGTTATCCATTCATATCGTTCAATTTTACATTAAACACATGCCATGCATCTTTTTCCAAAACGCACTATAATTTCATCATAACTAATGAAAACTCTTCATGCATACTTATTTTTATTAACAATAATATAATTCATTCTTCTAATCAAACTACACTCTTTCATGAACCACTTTATTGAATTAAGAGATGATTGCGTACATGCATTTACAATAAATCTCATATAATCCACTTACACATTCTATCAAAATGTCATCCATACATGCTAACACTAAAACATGAAACATAAGAACAAAAACAACACATAACATCAAATTGATATCGGAGTTCACCCCTAGAGGGATACATCTTCGAGTCTGCTCAACTGCAAGACCCCTCTGATCATTTAAATAAGATAAGGGTACATAAATTTCACATCATTTACATTCCTACCATCCAGGTGAATCATACCAATAAACAACCGACCACATCAGTCAATAAATACATAAATGATCCCTACATATAAACGGATCCAACTGAACATATTAAAAGCTAATACAAGATCCATTGCCTGATAGTACTCTAACTAGAGACCTGACCCGCTATGGTCAACCACAAATCAACACTTGACACCCGCATAAAGGATAAGTCCAGTTATAACACCATCACAAGGCAACAACCAAACTAGGGACCGAAGACATAAACAAGTACCCCAAATCAACCAAATGACAGGGTCCAAACAAACATATCAAGGCCTTTCCATTACTTTAAATAAAAGCGAATACAAAAATTAAACATTGCATAGGCAATAACCGAAAAAGGATCATTTTCTTTCCTATTGGTTTAAACAATAAAATTCGATCAAGTTTTCTAAATGATCGAAGTTTTCAAAAATACATTAACAGAAAAATCACCATTACAAGGTGAATACAATACTAAAACTATAATATTACCATTTGTCTATTTCATAATACAAATGAAGAATATAACTAAGCCATTTATTTTACTAAATGAAGATATCATTAACTTACCAATTCTCAATCGATACATTATTAAATTTCCAATAATTCTAATAGCATATCATTTAAACTTTCAGAATATCCAATGATAAATATTTCCTTTTCCAAATTACTCATATACTTTAGTATTCCATCTCTAAATTTCCCAGATGACCTATATCATTCAAATCGAAAAATAATATATTCCTGAATAATATTTTATTTAAAAATCCCAAATAATAAATATGTTTTATTTCAAAAATCTCTAATTAAAATAATGTTATATCTATTTCGAAAGCATACTTCCTCATTAAGACAAATACCCAAATTAAATATTAAATATTAATTGTTATATATTTATTAATCCCTGGACAATAAAATATAAACAATTAATAACTTAACAATACACAAATTTTAATATTAAATATTAATTAATATATATATTAATCTCTATTAATAAAATATATATTAATAATGATTAAATAATACACCGCTTTCAAATTAAATATTAATTAATATATATTTATTAATCCTCATTAATAAATTATATATTAGTAATAATTAATAATAAGTAAATAAATAAAAACTATTAAAATAAACTCTTCATAAAATAAGTTTTATTTTTAAAAAAAATACCTTTCTAAAAAAAAACTAAAACAAAATGGGGAGCCGCTGCGGGGCCCACCTCCCATCACGGGAGTGGTGAGAACCTCCGCAGCCTCCCCTGCGGCCACCGTGGGTGCAAGACCTTGTGGTTGCCATGGGCGCAGGTCTCTGCGGAACCCACGGGGAGGAAGGAAGGGAGGCGGCGTGAGCCGAGCTTCGGCTCCTCCGCCCACCAAACCCTAAACCCCCCCAAAATAAATAAATAAATTCGGTTTACAATTAAACAATTTTGATTTTAAAATTAAAACAACAGCCCCATAAGATAAAAATATAAATCAACTAAAACCCCAATTTTTCTTTTATTCACAGTCTAATATATTTTCTAGAATGATCAAGAAACAACAATAATGAAAATTTTCCCAACATGATTCATGGTTTTTCCAAATACACAATAACTTTCAAATAGGTAAGATTTGCTGAACCACAAAATCATATTTGGCTACCTAAGATGGATTTACACCCATTTATCTACTCTATTTAACCCATCTTGGCCCAAAAACAACCAATATTCCCAAAACTAAAACTTAAATTTTAAGATCATTCATGGAGGTTTTAAGCAAGAAATTTTCAAGAACAACCATTCCCCCAATATTTGTTTTTTTTGAAGAGACAAACCCAATAACACAAGAAATAAAAAAGATGCACCTGAATCCTACCACATTTCACATTCCTCGCAAGATCTAATGAAGAGCCCAACCTGCAACTCAAGAAAACCTTCCTTCTTCCAAATTTTTTTCCAAAATGCTCTCCAAAAATAATCCCTCCAAAAATATTTCCAAACCTAGGGTTAAATAGAAGAATCCACTGACCTAATCCCTTATTTTAGAATTTAAACAACTTTTTCATAAAAAAGAAAAATCATTCTTTTTAACTATTCAAATAATCTAAACTTGCTTTTCTAATTAAAAACTCAAAATGCTTCTCTCCCTCATTTAATTTTAATTTTCTCAATATTAACAAAGCTAATATTTGTATTTCACAATATTAATGAGGGTAAAATATTTTTAATTAAATTAAATTCTCAAAAATTAATCTTTCACACTATATCAAATATATATGAATAAAACTTACTTTTCTAATCAAAATTGATTTTCTTAAATAATTAAAATTAACCTTTCTATTCCAAAAAGCAAAAGAGATTAAATTATTTCTATTTCGAATAAATTTAAATCTTCCCTTTCAAAATGCATAAGTTGAATAACTTTATTATTTAAATTTAACCATTAAATTAAACTTGCTACAAACATGAATAGAGCAATTTTTAATTAACGATTAGTTATATGAAAGAAACCTATTTACTTTAGTTTCTTAATTACTAATGCATAAATGGACACATTAAATCAAATAACTACTTAGGATTAAATACTCTGTTTAACCACAGGTCAAACACGCAACCCAAGAAAGCCAACCAAATACCCGACCCGCAAACCCAAATGAAAAGGGAACTGACGGACCACAGGCGACACTCACTTGAGCATGACAAGGGTAGATTGAGTGCTTTACGACCACCTAACCCAAACTCTAAGGATGAAAGAGGTATACTCAACCCTACGAATCCAGGTTAAGACGAACCTCGCACCTAGGCGGTGTTGTACCTGCAATCTCCTGCAACTAAGAGTCACACAAGCATATATATATATATATATAATGAAGGTGTTAGCTCGAGATTAATAACAAGAATCGGGACAATTAAACTTACATAAGAATCGATGCAAAAGCACATTATTAGGTACACACAATAATCATAATATCTGACTACAACATTACCTCAAGGTAATTCAACCATTCAAGAATGCCACATAAAAAGTCAACCAAGGTCAAATCGGTTTTACAAAGCTGACTAGGGTAGGGGCACTACATTTCTCCCCCCCTACTTACTCCTGGAAGTCGTAAGGCTAAGCGGAAATCATGCAACACATATTAGCTCTGAAACTCAATTAACAATTATCAATTTGCACATATGAATCCTTCCATAAATAAATGAAACATTATTGCTAAAACCTTTATAAATATCATTATCCATTGGCAAGATACATCTAAAACCATACACTTCTTAAAATATTCTAGGAATTATCCACAATCATAGCAGAGAAACAAGATTTTTCTTCCTTTCATTACACCAAATTAAAGCATTAAAAGATATAGACAACAATTACCATACTCATCTACCAATATGACAAGAAAACATGCCATCATGATCAATTTCCTTTACCAATCCATCTTTTTCATAAAACTTTATTGCATAGAACTAGCTTCAAATATCATGTTGGGACTCATTAATTTGAGTCAAGTTTGGAGGCCCAATTCAAATTTTTGCTTTGCATTTCCAAATAAGTCAGTTTGAATGGCCTAGTTTACGAGAGGGCAAAATGGAGCTCAGTTAATCATGAAGAGGTAAAGCTTTGAATCATGTCCTACACCTTTCATTTGGCCTATGCAGTGATGTGCAACTTTCAGAATTCAGTTTGGATAAGTTTATGAGGTACCCATTTTGAGGGGTGAGCTGAAATTGCATTTTAGGCACAAATGTAGATTTTATTGAGTAGCCTACTTTGAGTGTTTGTATCTTTTGCCTTGTTGATCATCATGGATAATTTAAAAATGGATTCGATTGTAAGTATAAATGTGAGTAAGCATACAAAATTTCAAGTCTTCATGAATCCGTTTGCTCAGTTTTTGAAGATCAATCCGTTTGTAGTTTGTGTGTTTTGGCAAATCCCTGTTTCGATAGCTAGTCGGAGCCCTGTTTCGCATAAGTGTAAAAGTTGCCTCAGTGAGTTTCATGCCAAAATGTTTCTTCTAGGTTAATGCTGGTATAAATGATGAGCTATGTTTCAAATTTCAAGCCTCTGCCAATCCGTTTGATTGGTTTTCAAAAGGGTTCATTTAGCCATCGTTTTCAGTTATCCGTACTTTCAGTGCTATATCAGTTAAAGTAGTTGTTTTTATGAGCACGCCATTTGCATCCAGTCAGGATTTTGGTCGAACTGAGAATTCAAAGATTTAGTATGTACTTCAAGGTACCTATGTTTCAAATTTGAGGGCCTACGGAGGTCGTTTGATATTTTTGAGAAAGGCATCATGTGTTGCCAGCATATTGACTTCATCAGGTCCGCAGTGTTGACAAAGCCAGTTGGCCATTTTCGCCGAATAATATCTCTTTGCTCGGGACTCATTTTGAGAAACCGTTTGGTAGAGTTCATCCTTGTATATCAGAGTACACGCCTGTCAGATGGCGAGCTCCAAAAAGGTGTTTTAACCACCTTGAAAAATACATCTTCGCGATTAAATGCAAAAATATGGCGTAATTGCCTAAAAGTTGCGAAACTCAGTTTAATGATCCGAAAATAATGCCGACTGTTTCTAGAGGTATGTTTGATGTTCGTGAGTCATTTCAGAGGTCAGATGCATGAAAACAAAAATTTTTTTAGAGGGACCCACTTTGGGGCCCAACTTGGCTCATGCCTGTGCATTTTCTTTAAGGCAGAATGGTCTTAATTCATGGAGATGCATATTAATACCAGTTGGTGTATTTGGCAATTTGGTTAATTGAGAGCTTGATGGACTACTATAGACTTGATCTTGGATTTTCTAGATGGAATATGTGATGCAATTGGCAAGTGTTAAACCAAATTCAATTAAAGCAAATGAAAGTGGCGAATGTGAGAAGACATTTAAGTTTCCAAACAAATGAAGACCAAATCCATTATGTCTAGAGGTGATTAAAATGCCACAAAATGACTTCAACCATGAGAATGAGATAAGAGCTGGAGGATTCATTGCTATTTTCAAGGGAATTCTTCCAGACTAAAGAAATGATTGCAGTCAAGCAGATTTATGCCAAAGTGAGACAAGGCATTAAATCTTCAGCCAAATGCCATTGGTAGTTGTGGGCCAAACTCCATTGCGCTTTCTAGTATCCTTTCCTCCCTACTATGGTTGGGTGTTTATGTTCAGCAGTTGGAGCCTTTCTGCAAATGTAATTACCATGATGCCAATGTCCTCCCTGAAAATGTATAACGTGGCAAAGGTGTTGGGTAAGGCATTGAGGTTCATAAAATATGAAAATGAAGATGGGTAAAGAACATCAAATGTTTCAAGCAATGGCATTAAGGCAGCGTGGCATGGTTTAAGAATATAAATGTTTCCATTTGCAATCAGCTCCCCCTCCCACGTGACTGGTGAAAGGGGCAATTTGAAACAGTAAAATGCATTGGCAGGTGTTTATGCCAAGTCTCATGTATCCTCTCCTTGTTGTGCGTGACATGGAGGTGTATGCCCAAGCTCCACACTGTCTGCCCATGTGGTATTGGAAGGGGATGATATCTACAATTTTATAACTCCTCCAGTAGTCTCCTCCTCACGTTTTTCCTCTGTGTGAGTTACACAACAGTAAATTGTAAAGCAAATGCAGATTTGGCAGAGGTAAACCAGCAGCATCCATCCTCCCCTCTGCATGGTTTTTGGCAGGCATAAGCTATGTTAATTCCTCCCTCATGTGACATGTGGAGATAGCATGGAAAACCCCAAGATTTCTCAGCCATGGTGTTTGGAAGGGGCATAAAAGCTTTCAAATGCAGCCTCTGCGTGGATGGAGTTTAGAGAGGAAGGTGTTTTAGAAGCTTCAAAGCAAATATAAAACTAGTAGCTCCCTGCTGTGGTGGATTGTGATGTTTTCATCAATTTTAAACTTTTCATTGCTAGCCATTGGCAAGTCACCATGAAAATCTTCAAAGATATACAATCCCAGTTTTGGAGCTTTAGTCCCACATTGGTGGTGGGAGAGAAACTTTTGATTTTTGTAACTAAATGTCCACACATCTAATATGTCAAAGCCATCAAGGCTTTTGACAGACGGTGCCCGTTCGAGCACCCAAGGTGGACCCCATGCGCATGGGTGTGGATCCCAATGCGACCAAGGTGGTGACTGAGCGGCGACTAGGTGGACCCCACGCAGTCACACTTCCCGAGGCAGATGGGCAAAATTTTGTAGAGAAAGGTCGACTTAACTAGCGAGCAGGTTTGGAGAAGATCGACGGTCGGCGTGACTTCATGAAGGCGAGATGCACGAAGGATAAAGGCTACGAAATGGCGAAAAGCCCAAGGCGAAAATGCAAGGTTAAAGATCGTGCAAGTCCGAGATGATCGACGGTGTGTGTGGTTTCCTGAGGCAAAGTTGCACACCAGTTACCGTCTGCGAAATGGCGAAAGCCAGGTGGCGCATAGGTGGCAGGTCTAGTCAGAGGTCCAACATGTAGGTCTCGTCCCAATGGCGCCTAAGTGGCAATGATGTGGCGCAGAGGTGGTGCTGAGGTGGTTGACAAGCAAGCGGACACGTGGCGAGGTGATGAAGTGTCATCCCAGAGGGCGCCCAGTGGACCCCAGCGAACAAATCGGAGGCCGCCATGTGGCAAAGCGTCAGAGCACAAAAGGGCCAAAAATCAAAGTTAAATGCATATTAAACATATAGTTCAGACTATATCAAAAAAATGAAAAATTTAAATGATGTGCACACATGAGGAATTAGTTCGCTCAAGGCTCAATTCTTGGCCAAAATATGAAGTATTATATATTGTCGGAAAGCTCTCGGAGTGAGGAATCTGATTATGTAGTTAATTTTAACAAATATGGGATATTTTGAGAGTAGTTTTCATGGGAAAGAAGAAGGTAAATAATTTCAGTTAGAGAAAAGAGACACTTGGCTTGTTCTAATGAGATCTGATCTTTCCCTCCTCTTCTTATTCTCAATTCTTCTCATTTGTAATGGTTCCAGAAATTTGGAGAAGGGCTCCATATTTGATGGCTTCCAATTCTGAGTTCTTTTCAAAATTGTACAGGGCAATGTCCTTTTCCATAGAATAGAGTTTGATTCATGCTATAGGTGTTATTTGTTGCAGGTTCTTGTGTATGTAAGGCATGCACAAATTCGCACAGAATTTGTCTCTGAAATGTATCTTCATTTAATTCAAATTTGATTCTTAAGGAGGATCAAGTTTGTCATAAACAGTTGTGTCTATGAGTGTAATGCTTGTTTGTAGGTAATCTTCAAGGAAGATTTTAAACTCTATGAGCAAACATTAATAAAATAGGGATCATGCTTCTAGATCTGATATTTTCTGTGGATAAGCTTAGTAATGCATTATGTAAGGCATTAATGTAGAAAGATTTCATGATGAAGATGGATTTGCAATGAGTGATTTCACTTATAGTTTGATGTATGACTTTGTTGCCCTTGGATAAGGAACTGATCTTGCAATTAAGGGGGCTCTCAAACCAATTTAAAATCCAATCAGAATATCTTTAGTTTATGTTATGTTTTGAAATGTTTCATCTATCTCATGCTCAAGCATAGTTGAGTTTTATGTGTAGATTTATCCCATCTACAATAAAGTACTTGTTTTAGAGCCCTGGTGAGATCTATCTGTTTATGTTGACGTTGTCATAGGTGTGTAATATGTTTAATTCTAAGCATCAAAGGTATACCCACCTAGGTTTTGCAGAGCCTGAAGAGTAGAAGGATTCATATCCTTGTCATGTTGTCCAAGCCCTGAGGTTCTTCATAGATTGAATTGGCTACTTCATAGATCAATTGTAGGTGTTCTTGGGTTATCACTTTTGGTGAACAACAAAAATGGCAACTTTGCTGGGGACTAAATGGATTCAAATGCTTGATTGATATGGTTAGAAGTTTAATGTATTCTTCGTTCTATCAATTTCATATCCAACCAGTCTGTCCATTATGTATGCACAGAGTTTGAGATTGATTTTTTGGTGAAGAGAGTGTTTAGTGTTCTGGATTTGCAAAATGATATGTTTTTTCATGTCATATATTATGAAGGAGTAACAGTAAATTCATGTTCCTGAGTTGTGAGCAAGTCCTTGCAGCTATATGCGATTTTTTCCCCAATTCCTTATTGGGTGGCAACTCTGTGGTTCATACCAGTGTTTAATATCTGTGCAATTAGTAATGTACAAGGTTTTTATGTTTTTTTATATAAGTGCAGAGATATGGGTTATCACTGCTAATTTAGATCTACACATGAATTCTTCATCATAAAAGTTTGGTATAAAGTGCAGTAGAAAGATATACATAGATGTGGTGTTGATTATTCCCAAATCTATGTGTTTGTGGTCTGGAAGAGTGTTTATTGCAGCGAGATTGAAGGAGGAAATAGAGATTTAAACTTGTATTGAATGGTGTTCTACTGTTCAAAATATCCTTCGTGCAAGAGGTGGTGACTCTGAGGTAAAAGACAGTGCTGAAATGTGAAGTAAATCTTCAGATCTACAAGAGTTTACAACTGCAAACACCCAGGTATTTTCAGAGATTTCAAATGCAAAAGATATTTGTTCTGAAAATTTGAATGTGTAATGTTGTTTTGCCATTTAGTGAATAGCACTAGTCTAGAGGGAAAGAGGAATCACAAAATTAATTTGCATATCTATGATGCTAAAGTATCCAGTGTATATGATCTTCCGTAGTATGCAAATTTGGAAAACCTTATGTCAAGCAATGTTAATGAATAGATTTGAATAAGGATATTTGCTTGAAGTTTTTTATCCAAGATTGTATAATCATTTGTGGGAGTAAAAAGGAAAATGAATAGTGAAGTTTTTCAGCCTTGTGTATTTCCACATAGAGCCATGCCTAGTAAACCAAAACAACCATGTAATAGGAAGAGTTTCAGTATGAAGTATTATGCTGCTCTAAATTTTAGAGATATTCCGGGTTACCCAAATCCCATACCCACATAAATTAGAAAGTATTTGCCAATTTTCAGTGGGAAGAAATCAGAATCAACATGTCAACATTTGAAAAGATTTTCAGATTTGATAGGAGATTTTGAAATTTGTCAGGGAGATATATGCATGAAATTGTTTGCTCAGTCATTGAAAGAGGATGCAAGGGATTGGTTTTCCTTTTTTCCAGTAGATTGTATTTCCTCATGGGAAGAATTAGTTTCAGATTTCATAGACCAATTTGATGAGAAGATGAGTGATTATGATATGATGAAAGAATTCACTTATATACAAATCAGGGAAGATGAATTGGTACCAACATTTAATATCAAATTTTCACAAGCTTTGTCTAAAATTTCCAGAAAGTATAAGTTTGATGATACGATATGTCTAGATATTTATATGAGTGCTTCTGGTAAGAAGATGGGTTTCCTATTAAGAAATAAAGAACCTAAGACTTTGTATGAAGCTTTTAACACAACTAGAGACATTGAAAATAATTTGAAATTTGGGATAGCCAAGAAATTTGTGTCTGCTGTAATTTCTTGGCAAAGCACCTTCAATGGTGAAATACCATGTGAAGTTGAGCAAATCATTCTGTGTCTAGGTGCATCAAGCTCTGCAGTTCCGAATGGTTTTGTTGATGCATGTGCTTCAAATTTGAATGAGAGTCAAGATCCTCTACTGTTAATGTCGGTTGCCTCTCACAGTAATTATGGAATGATTAGTGTGCAATGTTGTGATAATGTTGATACGGAGATTGATATATACAAGGGATATGTACCATTTGATTTGTATGTCGGTTATGCTGATTATGTGGCTGCCAATTGTCAAGTTAATCATGCATCTCCTAAGGTTGACAATAATGAAAATTATGGTAATGATGACCATCAATCTTTACATGTTGTTGATGTATTTGATGTTGAAATGCCAAGTACTAATGGATCACCAAATGTAGCTGATTATGCAAGTGAAGATGTGCAATACAATATAAATCAGATTTTGGTTAAGTCTGATAAATCTGAAAATGAAATTGTGAATGATGTTGATGATGTGTGCAGTGCAAGTATACCCAGTGATGAATGTGTTTTAGAATGGAGTGGTGTTGCTGATTATGAGGACAATGAGTTCTATTCCCAACACCTTGAAGGTATGCAAATGAACAATGAAGAGCAATTTCAGAATGAGAACGATCTTGGCATGAGTTTTTCACTTTCTTTTGATCAGCAAATGAATGCCAGTTATGCAGCTGATAGTGGTTATGAGAATTCTTATTATTCATCTTGTGAAGATGATATAATAGGAGACCAAGTTGTATATTTCAATCATGAATCTGAAAATGAAAGTGCTTTTGAAGATAAGAATGTATGTGATAGTGCTGATAATGTTCTATTTTCAGATTTAAATGAACCCACATTTGAATGCTTTCAGAATTTGAGGTACCATGAAGAGGATGTAAATGATGATAGTATGCTTGAACCGGATATGGAGTTCTTTGCTTTTGAAATAAATATCCATGGTGCTGATTTCATTGATGAAAATGCTGAAGCTACCCCTTGTCTTGAACAAGTTTGTAATGCTGATAAAGTTCCGAACAACAGTAACATGGGTTGTAAAAATTTACGTCATGGTGAAGACAAGAGGCATGGGTTTTGTGATGACTTTTTCAGACCACAAATGGAAGTGTTTCAGGTGGATGTAAGCCTGAATGAGAAAGATTTAGCTTAGGATTTGCTTCAGCCAGAGGTACGCATTCTTTTCCATGAATGAGATATTGAGAATACGAAAGTTTTGAGTTTGATAAACAAGGAGAGTATAGAGTGTGATCAGCATAGGGAGGTATCACATCTGAACCAAAATGTTTATGTTCCTTGCTTGCATCAGTTGGTTAGCAGTGTCCTTCATTCTATTGATTTAAATGATAATAAGGTATGTGTTGATGAGAATTACAATGTTGAGAATGAATGTTTTATTTTTTAAGTTCAGCATGATGATGTCCTTGCAAATGGTAGAATTGATTGGGATAGTGAAGTGTATTGCAGCTTGTGGGAAGGCCTCTATGGTGAATTGTCTCATGTTTTTACTTGTGTTGAAGTAGTGTGTGATTACAAAGTTCAAAATCAGACCAAAGGTAAGCACACCAGTTGTTACAGTGATGAGACAAAAGAGGTGGATTATAAAAGTTATGCTCGGTTGTTATTGAGAGGTGCCTTTGTTTGGATCATGGTATCAAGTGATAAGAATCAGATTTTTGACAGAGGTAAATGCTAATTTGTTTGGATCATGGTATCAAGTGATAAGAATCAGATTTTTGATAGAGGTAAATGCTAAGATTGTTTGAGGAGTTTATAATCAGTTGTAAGTATGTTTGTATATCTTGTATAGTCACTTTGCTTTCAGTTGTGTGGTTTTCAATAAAGTGCCCTGATGTTTGGGTAGAATAAGGAAGCCCTATTTTTTAGAAGAGAAGAGATGTATTCCGTTTTTGGGTGGTCTGCTTAACCATATATATCTAGATTCTTGTGTTGATCATGAAATCAACCATCCCTAGTCAGAGCCATTATTGGGACTCATTAATTTGAGTCAAGTTTGGAGGCCCAATTCAAATTTTTCCTTTGCATTTCCAAATAAGTCAGTTTGAATGGCCTAGTTTGCGAGAGGGCAAAATGGAGCTCAGTTAATCATGAAGAGGTAAATCTTTGAATCATGTCCTACACCTTTCATTTGACCTATGCAGTGATGTGCAACTTTCATAATTCAGTTTGGATAAGTTTATGAGGTACTCAGTTCGAGGGGTGAGCTGAAAGTGCATTTTAGGCACAAATGCAGATTTTATTGAGTAGCCTACTTTGAGTGTTTGTATCTTTTTCCCTATTGATCGTCATGGAGAATTTCAAATTGGATTCAATTGTATGCATAAATGTGAGTAAGCATGCAAAATTTCAAGTCTTCATGAATCTGTTTGCTCAGTTTTCGAAGATCAATCCGTTTGCAGTTTGTGTGTTTTGGCAAATCCCTGTTTCGACAGCTAGTTGGAGCCCTATTTCGCATAAGTGTAAAAGTTGCCTCAGTGAATGTCATGCCAAAATGTTTCTTCCAGGTTAATGCTGGTATAAATGACAAGCTATGTTTCAAATTTCAAGCCTCTGCCAATCCGTTGATCGGTTTTCAAAAGGGTTCATCGAGTCATCGTTTTCAGTTATCTGTACTTTCAGTGCTATATCAATTAATGTAGCCATTTTCATGAGTGCACCATTTGCATCCTGTTAGTCTTGTGATCAAATTGAGAATTCTAAGTTTTAATATGTACTTCAAGGTACCTATGTTTCAAATTTGAGGGCCTACGGAGGTCGTTTGATATTTTTGAGAAAGGCATCATGTGTTGCTAGAAAATTGACTTCATCAGGTCCGCAGTATCGACAAAGCCAGTTGGCCATTTTTGCCGATTAATATCTCTTCGCTCAGGACTCATTTTGAGAAACCGTTTGGTAGAGTTCATCCTTGTATATCAAAGTACACACTTGTCAAATGGCAAGCTCCAGAAAGGTGTTTTGATCGCCTTGAAAAATACGTCTTCGCGATTAAATACGAAAATATGGCATAATTGCCTGAAAGTCGCGAAACTCAGTTTAATTATCCAAAAATAATGCCGATCGTTTCCAGAGGTGTGTTTGATGTCCGTGAGTCATTTTAGAGGTCAGTTGCATGAAAATGAAATTTTTTTTAGACAGACCCACTTTGGGGCTCGACCTGGCTCATACCTATGCATTTTTTTTTAAGGCGGAATGGTCTTAATTCAATTGGTGTATTTGGGAATTTGGTTAATTGAGAGCTTGATGGACTACTGTAGACTTGATCTTGGATTTTTGAGATGGAATATGTGATGCAATTGGCAAGCATTAAACCAATTTCAATTAAAGCAAATGAAAATGGCTAATGTGAGAAGACATTTAAGTTTCCAAACAAATGAAGACCAAATCCATTATGTCTAGAGGTGATTACAATGCCACAAAATGACTTCAACCGTGACAATAAGATAAGAGCTAGAGGATTCATTGTTGTTTTCAAGGGAATTCTTCCACACTGAAGAAATGATTGCAGTCAAGCAGATTTATCCCAAAGTGAGACAAGGCATTAAATCTTCAGCCAAATGCCATTGGTAGTTGTGGGCCAAACTCCATTGCCCTTGCTAGTATCCTTTCCTCCCTACTATGGTTGGGCGTTGATGTTTAGCAATTGCAGCCTTTCTGCAAATGTAATTACCATGATGCCAACATCCTCCCTGAAAATGTATAACGTGGCAAAGGTGTTGGGTAAGGCATTGAGGTTCATGAAATATGAAAATGAAGATGGGTAAAGAGCATCAAATGTTTCAAGCAATGACATTAAGGTAGCGTGGCATGGTTTAAGAATATAAATGTTTCCATTTGCAATCAGCTCCCCCTCCCACGTGACTGGTGAAAGGGACAATTTGAAACAGTAAAATGCATCGGCAGGTGTTTATGCCAAGTCTCATGTATCCTCTCCTTGTTGTGCGTGACATGGAGGTGTATGCCCAAGCTCCATACTGTCTGCCCACATGGTGTTGGAAGGGGATGATATCTACAGTTTTATAACTCCTCCAACAGCCTCCTCCTCATGTTCTTTCACTCTGTGTGAGTTACACAACAGTAAATTGTAAAGCAAATGCAGATTTGGTAGAGGTAAACCAGCAGCATCCATCCTCCCCTCTGCGTGGTTTTTGGTAGGCATAAGCTATGTTAATTCCTCCCTCACATGACATGTAGAGATAGCATGGAAAACCCCAAGTTTTCTCAGCCATGGTGTTTGGAAGGGGCATAAAAGCTTTCGAATGCAGCCTCTGCGTGGATGGAGTTTAGAGAGGAAGGTGTTTTAGAAGCTTCAAAGCAAATATAAAACTAGTAGCTCCCTGTCGTGGTGGATTGTGATGTTTTGATCAGTTTTAAACTTTTCATTGCCAGCCATTGGCAAGTCGCCATGAAAATCTTCAAAGATATACAATCCCATTTTTGGAGCTTTAGTCCCACATTGGTAGTGGGAGAGAAACTTTTGATTTTTATAACTAAATGTCCACCCATCTAATATGTCAAAGCCATCAAGGCTTTTGACGGACGGTGCCCGTTCGAGCACCCATGGCAGACGCCACACGCATGGGCACAGATCCGAAGGCAACTGAGGAGGTGATAGATGGTGATAGGTGGACCCCACACAGGCACGCTTCTCGAGATAGATGGGCAAAATTTTGTAGAGAAAGGCCGACTTAACCAGTGAGCAGGTTTGGAGCAGATCGGTGGTCGGCGTGACTTCATGAAGGCAAGATGCATGAACGATAAGGGCTGCGAAATGGCGAAAAGCTCAGGCGGATCACGAAGAGTTAAAGAGTGAGCAAGTTCGAAGGATCCGACAGTCGACGTGACTTCGTGACCCAAAGTTGCATGCCAGTTACCATCTGGGAAATGGCAAAAGCCAGGTGGCGCTCAAGTGGTAGGTCTAGTCAGAGGTCCAGCAGGCGGGTCCTGTCCCAATGGCGCCTAGGTGGCAATGATGTGGCACAAAGGTGGCCGACAAGCAAGTGAATACATGGCAGGGTGATGAGGTGTCATCCCAAAGGGCACCTAGTGGACCCCATCGACCAATCAGGTCCCGACACGTGGCAAAGCGTCAAAGAACAAAAGGAGCCAAAAATCAAAGTTAAATGCATATTAAACATATAGTTCAGACTATATCAAAAAAATGAAAAATTTAAATGATGTGCACACATGAGGAATTAATTTGCTCAGGGCTCAAGTTTTGGCCAAAATGTGAAGTATTATATGTTTCTGGAAAGCTCTCAGAATGAGAAATCCAGCTATGTAGTTAATTGTGGAAAAGATTAGATATTTTGGGAGCAGTTTGGATGGGAATGAAATTCAGTTAGAAAGAGAGACACTTGGCAATTTCGGTTGCAGACCTAATTTGTTCCCTCTTCCTTCTTATTCCAATTTTCTTCTCATTGTAAGGGTTCCAGAATTCTGTGAGAATACTCCAGTTTTCATGGCTTCCATTTTCTGAAATTTCTTGACCCAGATGTGTAAAGTTCTATGGTTTGTTCCAGGGTATAGAGGTTGCAGTGCAGTGTTGTAAATGTGGTTTAGTTGCAGGTCTTACTTGTGTCAGGCATGAGTAAATTCCACACAGTATTGTCTCTAGGTATGTATTTCAGTATCATAAATTGAATCCTCAAGGAGATTGTTGTGGCTATTTATAGGTATCCTTCAGTGAATACACAACTCAAAAGGCCACATGTGAGCATGTCTAATGCTCGGTCAAAGATAATATGCATGATCAACATCTCTATGCCTGATCTCAGAATAATAATATGATCATATATATCCAATATCTCACTCAAGGGCTTGATGGTGCTAGGGCACACCATAGCAGTGCTACCTTCCATACAAGACCCTCGTGAACATCCCTTGTTGCATAAGGTGGTTAGCCTCCAAGAGATAGTCACCACACATAAGTAGGTAGTGGATATTAGTTGTTTCACAGCCTCACATACCCCCATTCTCAAGGTTCCCTGCATCTAATTCCTCATATACACTCATCCAAGACTGCCTCCTATGTTCTTGGAGAGGAGGAACTCACATTATAGCACAAAACCAGCATAAGAAAACAATAAGGATAAACCAGTTTAGCCACCAAAGTATAGAAGAATAAAGATAATAATCATCAATTCCAACAGTAAGGCAAGAAAATAATTCTGAAATTGCAACACCAAATCAAGTAAGCAAAAGATTGCAAGGTCGTGGCTAAACCTTCAAGGTCAAAATAAAATAAATTGCTGGTCCCCAAAGAAATAAATAAGAATATTACAATTGCACATAACATTACTATGTGACTAGAATCTAGCCACCAACGAGGAAGGAAGGAACAATCATCTATCTATCGCAGTAGCTCATCATGTGGTGTGGCCTAGTCACACATCTGCATGGCATGGAAGTGTGCACATCGACATCACCCTGCATCACGTCGTCACGCGACATGGCTCTACCCTAAACCTGTTGGTAGGCCACATGACAATGTCTACTACATCCCGCATCATGTCTCAACATGGCATGGCAATACTCCAAGCGGAAAGAGCACACAATGGATGTATCTCACATGGCAGTGTACCTCATGGAAAAGGGCACGCGCAGGTCACACCCTGCATAGCGACGTACCTCTCAGGATACTCGCCGTAAGCTAGAGGTATACATGGCTAAGGTCCACCCACATGTCTACCAATGTTGGATAATTTGCAGCTCATGTGAAAAATAACATACCTTTCATGAAGACAAGGCAAAATATCCTCCAATAAAACTATCATTCTGCTCAAGAACTGACATCAATATGCTCAAATAAAGGATAGGAATAGGCTGGCACACATGAACCTTATAAATCAGTTCATCACAATGGAAAGTATTGAGTACACCTATAATACAGTTTCATTACATAACTATATTTTTCCTCGAAATAGAGAAGCTAAAGTCGCTCTGCATCGACATTACTCTTACGTCGTTCCATACTATTCAAGGAATGGTGACTTCTAATACTACCCCTTCACATACTGACTTATCAACAACCCGTGGGTTGGCACTCAGTAAGGAAACAAATAAGCAACATCACATAAATAGTATGGTTTCCCATACTCATAAGTAAACATATCCTCCATGGTTGATTACTTCACCATCCCATGGGCACACATAGCAAGCACGGGTTTCTTACAATACACAAGGAATAGCACCATTATTGGTTTAGTCACATTTACGGGGAGTACTTTTCAATACGCTATCATCTACTCAAGAAAGGTTTTACCTATGCTTTTCACATGAATCACTAAATAAAGTTTACTCTAGATACCAGTACTAAAATTCTTAACAATTCACCTTTACATAAGGAAATAACATCATTCCTATATCTTTCTCAAATTCCACTAAGCATTCAAATTCACATTACTAACTACACAATTTTCTTTCTGAAGCTTAAGGCTTTCATCTTTCCATAAGCAGCCCAAAAGAAAACATACAATTACATATGCGTTATAAAAATTCTTTTTAAATCAATGCATTCTTAGTAGCATTTCTAAAAATCTTATGATTTAGGCAAAGAAAAGGTAAAGAGAGTTTGATAATCAAACTATTTCCTACAAAGGCACAAGATTAACAAGATCACACTACAAGCTGAAACTTCTCACTATAAGTCTATCATTTTAGTTGCATGGTTTTCATTTCGCTATCATTTTAGGAGGATGCCAAACAACCTAACATGACATTTCCAATCATTATGGTTGCAACAAAATGTTCTAGTTTTCCGAACAAGAAATCAAGACATACAATCCTTCAATAATACAAGACCTCTTGAGAACACTTACTATTCTTAATTCAATACAAAAACATATCATACTCTACAATCTATCATTGAAAATCAAACTATGATAAGAAGGTAAAGGAGGAACTATCAACTAAATAATACACATTAATGCATACGCATCAAATAAGTCTTTCATTTGCACTTTCTAAACATATTAAGGTAATTACATATACCCAAAAGCAAGTTCAATGGGCATTGTTAAAATAGATCCTCAATCAAACTGGTTTAATGAAATGTATAAAACAATCTTTCACGGAACACATTAATACACTCTCGAAGCTACTATAACATGTTCCCTTTTGGTACTTCTTTTACAACAAAGTAGTTTCACAAAATCCAGCTATTCACACCTTAATGCACATTACTTAAGATAGAATTTAATTATGTTACTCCTACGAAACACAGAGAGAATTCTTTAATGTAAACATATGATTCTTCTCAATAACCAATATGAACTTTCAAACCAAAGCCCTTTTATAATCTAAAAACACATAAGCGTTATAAGGCTCACACAAGGCTCAAGAAGTCACAACCTTCTCTTGCAAAAAAAAAGAAAAATCAAATAAGAGATAATTACACATATCAAAAAAAAATTAATTTCCTAGAGAGAGAGAAGAGGAAGGATGATAATCATTCATTTTACTACAAAATAAGCATTCAATATTTACCATACTAGTCCTTCAAGTGGACAACACTAAGCTAGATCATACTCTTAAACACGCACATTTCGTACTTTTAGATTCAAGACAACACTAACCAACCCAAATGGATTAGTCAAAAGAGTAAAACAATCAATAAGGAAGCTACATACGACTCTCCTTCAGAATAAGAGAAATCGTAGACCAAGACCTCAATAAGCAAACAAAGCACATACAATCACTCCAAAGCACCCACATCAAGAAGGTGAAAACAAGGTGTGAACACACATGCTACACACAAGTTAAGGTGTGCTCAATCACACACATACAAAAAGGAGGACAAACATACACATAAGTTTGATACACCACACACCAACTAAGGGCACAAGCAAAACCAGAGATCCCGGTGTTTGCAATATGGGCTCTGATACCAAATGTAATGCCCCGCTAGGAAACCCTGAAGGGATAAATCTAAAACAAACAAATGGAGTGCAAATATTTTTTTTTAAAATAAGACACAACATAAAGATACAATGAGTTATCAAAAGCTTTGATAACACATCGGAAGACTAAACACAACCTAAGGAGTTTCCCAACGTGATTACGTAACTTAACATCTAACTCAACTCATGACATCTAACCCAATAAAACAGGTTAACTTAATTTCACGTTATTACTTTAAACAACAATATAATTGTTCAGTAATTTAAAAGTTATAGATAAATAAAACGTGTTCATCCATTATGGTTGAAGATGAGTCTAACATGAGGAAATCTAGCCATTGAAGTTAAAACATAGATAACATATGAATTCATCCATTAAGGTTAGAATATAGTTAACTTGATGAAGTTCATTTATTAAGGTTAAGATGTAGGTAACAAAATGAAGTTCATCCATTAGAATTACAATTTAGGTAATACGACGAGTTCATCCAACAATTTTTACCCATTCATATCGTTCAATTTTACATTAAACACATGCCATGCATCTTGTTCCAAAATGCACTATAATTTCATCATAACTAATGAGAACTTTTCATGCATACTTATTTTTATTAACAATAATAGAATTCATTCTGCTAATCAAACTACACTCTTTCATGAACCACTTTACTGCATTAAGAGACGACTGCGTACATGCATTTCCAATAAATATCATCTAATCCACTTACACATTCTATCAAAATGCCATCCATACATGCTAACACTAAAACATGAAACATAAGAACAAAAACAACACATAACACCAAATTGATATCAGAGTTCACCCCTAAAGGGATACATCTCTGGGTCTGCTCAACTGCAAGACCCCTTTGATCGTTTAAATAAGTTAAGGGTACATAAGTTTCACATCATTTACATTCCTACCATCCAGGCGAATCATACCAATAAAAAACCGACCACATTGGTCAATAAATACATAAATGATCCCTACATAGAAACGGATCCAACTGAACATATTAAAAGCTAATACAAGGTCCATTGCCCAACAATACTCTAACTAGAGACTTGACCCGCTATGGTCAACCACAAATCAACACTCGACACCCGCATAAAGGACAAGACCAATTATAACACCATCACAAGGCAACAACCAAACTAGAGACTGAAGACATAAACAGGTACCCCAAATCAACCAAACGACAGGGTCCAAATAAACATATCAAGGCATTGCCATTACTTCAAACAAAAGCGAATACATAAATTAAACATTGCATAGGCAATAACCAAAAAAGGACAATCTTCTTTCCTACTGGTTTAAACAATAAAAGTCGATCAAGTTTTCTAAATGATCTAAGTTTTCAAAAATACATTAACAGAAAAATCACCATTACAAGGTGAATACAATACTAAAATTGCAATATTACCATTTGTCTATTTCACAATACAGAGGAAGAATATAATTAAGCCATTTATTTTACTAAATGAAGATATCATTAACTTACCAATTCTCAATCGATACATTATTAAATTTCCAATAATTCTAATAGCATATCATTTAGACTTTCAAAATATCCAATGATAAATATTTCCTTTTCCAAATTACTCATATACTTTAGTATTCCATCTCTAAATTTCCCAGATGACCTATATCATTCAAATCGAAAAATAATATATTCATGAATAATATTTTATTTAAAAATTCCAAATAATAAATATGTTTTATTTCAAAAATCTCCAATTAAAATAATGTTCTATCTATTTCCAAAGCATACTTCCTCATTAAGACAGATACCCAAATTAAATATTAATTGTTATATATTTTATTAATCCCTGGACAATAAAATATAAACAATTAATAATTTAATAATACACAAATTTTAATATTAAATATTAATTAATATATATATTAATCTCTATTAATAAAATATATATTAATAATGATTTAATAATACACCATTTTCAAATTAAATATTAATTAATATTGTAGACACCCAAAAATGGTCAACGCTTGCGAGGTCATACTTTAACATTTGCGCATTGCCTCATTTTAGGTTTTTGCGTCTCATTAACATTTCTCCTATGATTCGTACTTGGTTTTTATCATTTGCGAGCATCGAGTCATTCTTCTATCATCTCGCCTTCGAATTTGGTCTTGTCGACAACAACCTTCAGTCATGATTTTGGTCGATCTTTGTCTTTGTCAATCTTGTCATATTGCGATCGATTTGTCATCGATCCTTGTCCTTTCCAATCATGTCAATTTGGTCAATTTGTCATTAATTTCTGTCAACCAATCTCAATCAAATCATTTATCAACACTGTTCATTTATCAATTCAAAATCATGATTGAATCGATATCAACTATCCTTTGTCAAGACCTAATTGTCATTCTCGCATTTCTAATTCATCTTCCAAGGTTTTATGATTTATTCATTTAACCTTGTGCGTCGTTTCTTCCTCTAGGATTGAATAATTTATTTATTTATCCTAGGTCTTGGCTAATTAATTATTCCTCTCTTTATGAATTAATTAATAAATGAAAAAATTATTAATTAATTTCCTAATCTTTCATTAATTATTCCTCTTATCATAAATTAATTAATAAATGAAAAATTATTAATTAATTTATCTAATTTTCCTTATTTTTCATTCCCTCTTTGTGAATTAATTGATAAATGAGAAATTATTAATTAATTCACTAAGTTCCTATTTTCCTCATTTCTAATTTTTTCTAATTTTCATTAATTCCTAATTTCCACCTATTTTTCTAATTTTCTAATTCAAATTCCACCTAATTATCTTGTCTCTAGTTCTCCCTATTTGTGTGCTTCATGTGTCATACTCTTGACATAGAAATTTGTCATAGAGTCTTGTCTTGACATAGAAATTTGTCATAGAACTTCTCTTGACATAGAAATTTGTCATAGAATTTGTCATAAAATGTCATAGCAATTTGTCATAAAATCTGTCATAAGCCTCTTTGCATAGCAATTTGTCATAGATATGCTATTTTTGATTTGAATTTCTATTCAAATCTCTTTCATGCTAATTTGCTCATTTATCCAATTTCTCTATAAATTGGATGTTTTCTTCAATCAATTCCTTCATGAATCTCGAATTTTTACTGAACCTTCGTTTCTAGTACTCTTGAGCCTTTTTGCTTTCAAATTGTGTGAGCACTTGTAGGTGAGATCCACAAAATTATTGAAGAGGAAAGAACAACAATGGAGCCGCATGGAAGGAGTATTCAATCTTGAATCTGGTTTGCATAATGTTTTCTTTTGAAGGCTTCATTTTCATACCTTCATTGAATGTGCTTTAGAATTAGGTTCATTGCAATGAGTATTTCTTTGATTGAGCTATCATGTCTTGTGTTTTGATTGATCTACTTATGTTTTTGATGATTCCTAATTTCTATGATACATTAATTGGTGAACCCGACGTGAACATGCTTGGATCTAATATCTTTTGGAATGTTTTGTGAAGTTGCAGATTTTTTTGTGGAGAAATTGCAGATTTTTCTTCGAAGAAAAAAAACAGTCATAATCAATTGAAAACGTTAAAAAATGCGTGCAGAATTAAAATAAACGATTTCTGGGTTTATTAGATCACGTTTTTATCTTTCCAGATCATTTTACGGTTTGTAATTTGGATAAATATTGAGAAAGTTATGACGTTTTTAATTATGCTTCTGTAAATGGTCAAAATTTTGAAAAAAAAAGAACAAAATCATGCAACCTTCATCTAGATTAATTTAGCTTGGCAAATTAATCATGCATTCATGCAAATAATTTTTGGTGTTTTTGCTTTCTGTTTTCTATGCTTTGGATTTTGGTACTAATTATTTGTGCAGGATCTTGGCATACGCATGGCAAAGACTACAAATCAAACTACTAATATGTTTTATGCAGATTCGATGGTCAAAGACAACAAATCAAACTTCTGACATGTGTTTTTGCAGGTTGCCTTGGAGAAACAACCAAATTGTGTGTTTGAGATTTCTAATTAGGCACTTAGTGATTTATAAATAGGTGGGAATGAACATTTGTTTGATGTGTTTGTTAAGTATGACATTGGAGTAGGAGAGTATGCTCTCATCCTTCATAGGGTGATCAGAAATCCAGATCTTCAATACCATGCTTGTGTTGTTGATTGTTTGTCTCCATTAGAGGGCCTGCCTTCCCGACCACTTTGCTTTAGCAAGCAAGTGATAATCGTGAGAAGGGAACGACCCAAAGTGAGTACGGCTAGAATTCCTGGGCATTCTAACTCACTATAAACAAATACCTGATGAGCGAAAGCTTTGAAGGAAGTGTTACGTGGGAATTGTAGTTACTTGGGAAGTGATGCCCCTTGAAACTCTTTCTCATATCAACATCTAAGTAGGGCCTCTTGGTCTAAATCGCGCTTGCGTGACTACATTTGTTGGTATCTTGATGGGCTTAATGTCTCAATCATGCTTGCATGACATCAAGAAGTAATGCTTAACAGAAATCCTTACTACATACCTTGTTTTTAGAGGCCAAAAACCCTTCTAGTTGCTTGAGAAGGACAAATTCGGATACTTGGAAGAGATACTAAGTTCGCCATGGGGAGATTCCATGGGGACTGATGCTTGGCTGCCCTGAGAAGTGAGTGCCGTGGAGGGGAGCCCGTGGGGTCAAGCATCTATGTATTCTCCTTGAATCTCATAATGAGTCTACCTCTCAAGTACCTAATGTCTTTGCCTACCCTAAGAAATGTGGAAATGAGCATGATTGTCTTGAGTCTAAGTTGCAATATCTTGTATTCTTTGATTGTCAAAAGTTGAATCCCATTTCAAGAACAAACACATTGATCAAAACAAGATTAAACACAAGAGGCATTCATCCAACAAACATTCAACAAGATTCAAAGATCATCCTTCAAGCATGGTTATCCAACATTGGTCAAAAACTGGTCTCAACTCTTATGTCACTTACGTTTAGGTTCATCCTAGGTTGCATTTTTCAAAGTCATTGTCAAGTATCAAGGTTAGGTTTCACCTAAGTCATACTTCTTTTGCATATCAATAAAAGTCATCCATTTACATGAGTCCTCTTGCATAAGAGCAATATCATTTCATAATTAAACCTTAGGTTTCATCTTAGGTTGACATTGTCATACATTTGCATTTGCATAGCCCAAGTCTCTTCATTAAACCTAAGTCATTATCATATCATATTAAGATCATATACATATTAATTATCCTTTCGCATATAGTCTCAAAACCTAGGTCTTG